>NC_081557.1:234987775-235186951 GCF_022355385.1 Mustela nigripes | reverse complement strand
ATATATATATATATATATATATATATATATATATATATGGATCTATTCTAAGGCAGTAGAGTCTACTTTAGGGTGGTCTGGCCAGACAGCTAATTTTACACTTGCCTCTCTGCAGAAGCCTGAGCTGCCCTGGATCTTTCTAAGCTATTACTTTGCATACCTCTTATGGTAATTTATTACTGTATAACTCACACCTACTTCTCTTTATTCTCTGGATAAGCTTTTTAGGATTTATTTGTGGTCTGCTTTTCATTATGGAAAATATCAAATTCATACAAGAGATGGAGGCAATAATATAATGAAATCTATTTACCCATTCTCTACTGTCAGCAGTTACCATGGCTGATCTTGCTTCATTTACTACTTCTCTCCCTTTCCTCCTACCCCAGGCTAATTTTAGGCATATTCTAGGTAGGAATAGTTGTATATGAATCAGTGTGCAATTGTTCTCTTCAGAGCACCTGTATGAGGGGAAGCCATCTGATCCTCTATCATTTTTAGCATGTTCCGCCTTATCCTGTTAGCGGTCTTGGCCCTTGTGTGCTCTGGTGAACACTGACTTCCATGTCTAAGGCTTTTCCTAAGTCGTTCCATGCAAATAAACAGCTTTTGTTCTCCGGATTTTCACACCTCAATGCAGTCTTTGAGTTTTGATTTATTTCGGCTTGCTTCCTTTTTTAGTCCCCCGTTAGGTTATAAGCTTGTCAAGAGACAAGAACTGGTACCACTAATTACTGGTTCAAAAACTCTTCTTGTGTAAGGGACACCTGGCTGATTCAGTGGTAGAGCATAAGACTCAGTCTTAGGATCCTGAGTTCAAGCCCCACATTGGGCATGGAGCCTGCTTAAACACACACACACACACACACACACACACACCACTCTCTCTGTCTCTCTCTTCCTCTATAGAATTTTGGGCTTTTTGGACTGCTTTGATTTTTACCAAAGCATTATAAAAGTGCTTTGATTTTTACCAAAGCATTATAAAACCCACATGTTAGATTTTTAGAGAGCATGCTATCCTCATTTTTCCAATGAGGTAGTTGAAACAAAGGTAGCTACATTTCTCCAAGGTTACATGGTACAGCTAAGCCAAAAGGAAATGCCTAGAGTCTGGACTCATGATTTCTTTTTCTTTCTGTTTGATAGTTGCCTACATAGTATTGTGAGTCCTAAAGATGCTAGATAATGTCTCACTTTAATGAGCTAAGAAAACATTTGTGAATGATACCGCAAATACTTTTAAAAAGCTATTGATTTTGGTCTATTAGAAAGGAGGATAGAAAAGGTTTTAAAGACCTGGATATATTGCATACAATAAAGAGGAAAGGAAACTTACATTTCATTTCAGCCTGTGAACTCCTCGAGGACAGGAACAGTCTCATTCATCTTTGTATCTCCAGGGCTTAGCTTGGAAGCTGCCTGCCTGGGTATCTGTCATTATACAGGAGCTTCTCAACAAAAATTTGTTCAACGAGTTCCCCAGATGCTTCAGGCATCTGTCTGATGATTATATTATTAAAATGTATCATTTCCATGAAACTAATAGGGGGTTAAATGAAAGCTAATGATAATAGCTTCCCGCTTAACTAGTTAACTGATGGCTCGAGGTTCATCTTGAAATCACTGAATCTCTCATGGATATTTTCATTCATAATTCCATGTGCTTTCATCAGGTGAACACTCCAACAAAAACCTACGGAATGGGGAAAGGTCGCGCGGCAGACCTGAAGTATATCGAGGCTTGTGCCAGACGCATTGTGCAAAACTCACACGGGTACAAAATTGTGACAGAGAAAAGCACAGTTCCAGTGCGAGCAGCAGAAAGTATTCGTCGAATATTTGATGCAAACACAAAACCCAACTTGAATTTACAGGTATAAACAAAGGCAGCCCTAGAACCTGATTCTTACATAAATATTGATGCCTTATAGTCGCTCCCGGTTAATTCTAAGTTTGAAACTTGGCTTTGCGTTGGGATTCTAGGTGCTGTCCAACCCTGAGTTCTTAGCGGAAGGAACGGCCATCAAGGACCTGAAGAACCCGGACAGAGTGCTGATTGGAGGGGATGAAACCCCTGAGGGCCAGAAGGCCGTGCAGGCACTGTGTGCTGTGTACGAGCACTGGGTTCCCAGAGAAAAGATCCTCACCACTAATACTTGGTCTTCAGAACTTTCCAAACTGGTTGGTACACAGCGTTCAACCCTCCATGAAATACAAAGCTAAGGACTAATTTCTCTTAAGCCTAATAAGCCACATAGGTACTTTCTTGTCCATTGTGAAATAATTTTCACAAGGGAAATAAAATATCACAGTATAAAATGTTCTAGAAAATTCTAAATTTCTTTTAAGGTGTTATTTATTTATTTGACACAGAGAGATTTCGCAAGTAGGCAGAGAGGCAGGCAGAAAGAGAGGGGGAAGCAGGCTCCATGCTGAGCAGGGAGCCCGATGTGGGGCTCCATTTGAGGACCCTGAGACCATGACCCGAGTGGAAGACAGAGGCTTAGCTCATTGAGCCACCCAGGTACCCCAAATTCTAACTTTTTAATAAAATGTAACATAAGATGGAGAGTACACTAAAAATAGTAGTTTTTAATGGGGCTCCTGGGTGCCTCAGTTGGTTGAGTGTCTGATTCTTGATTTCGGCTCAGGTCATGATCTCAGGTCATGGGATCCAGCTCTCAGTCAGGTTCTGTGCTCAATGGGGAGTCGGCTTGAGATTCTCTCTCTCCTGTTCTCTCTGCCTCCCCTACCCCTGCGCTGGCTTGCTCCCTTTCTCTTTCTCTCTCTCTCAAATAAATCTTTAAAAAGAAAATAGTTTTTAAAATCACTCTTTCTATTTTTAATCCCAATTAATCCTCTTTCTTCTCTAATTTAAAATATTTCCCTTGGGATGCCTGGATGGTTTGGTCAGTTAAGGTCACGATCTCAGGGTCCTGGGATGAAGTCCGTTGTCCAGCTCCCTGCTCAGTGGAGAGCCTGCATCTCCCTGCTTGCGCTCGCTCTTTCTCTCTCTGACAAATAAATAAATAATCTTTAAAAAACAAAAACAAAAACAAATTTTCCTTTACCAGCACATCCATAGCCTCCTCAAATTGAGCCCAGTAATTATATCAACTCGATGAAATATAATCCTGACATAGAAAATTGCTATTTTAACTCATCGTACTTTTCCTTTCTTTTTTTCCCCCAAAGGCAGCAAATGCTTTTCTTGCCCAGAGGATCAGCAGCATTAACTCCATTAGCGCCCTCTGTGAAGCCACAGGGGCTGATGTAGAAGAAGTGGCAACAGCCATTGGAATGGACCAGAGAATTGGAAATAAGTTTCTGAAAGCCAGTGTTGGTAAATTGAAATGTTTCTATACATAAAGGAGGTTCCTATGGCTAGGTCTCTAACTTTAAGGACGTCTTTGCATAATTTAATGCACTTAGAGTAATGATTCCATGACATGTGTAGCCTTCAACCTGTCAAGAACTTGCCAAGTGAAGCGATAATTAAACTTACATTATTTTAATAATCACTGATTGATTAGTAAGATAAGCATAGTTTGCCATTTTAGGGGGATTAATTAATATTTAGTTAGAACATTTAGGAAGAGTAAATTGGGGAGACCTATGAGTTAGGAAATAACTCAATACCTTACTAAAGCAAACAGGAAGAAAATTCCCTGTCATTTGCTTTGCCTACTAATATATACATTCAGAAATGTGGCCTTGGTGAAAGACAGTTGGTCCTCATTATTTGCCAGGTCTGTACGTATGAATTATCCTACTTGCTGAAACTTATTTGTAAGCCCTAAATCAATGCTTATAGTGCTTTCGTGGTCATTTGTAGACATGGAGAGCAGCAAAAAAATTGAGTCACCAACACAGACCTTCCCAGCTGAAATTGTGTCATGCAGTGCACTTATTTTCTGGTTTCAGCTCCCATTCTGTAAACAAATGCTCTTTTTGTGATCTACTTCGTGCCACATTTTTTACATTTTTTGTGCTTTTTGGTGGTGATTTCATTTTTTTAAATGGCCCCCAGGCATATTGCGTGCCACGCACTAATGCTAGCTAGTGTTCTGAAATGCCAGGAGCCTGTGATGTGTGCCCCTCAGACAAAATACCTGAGGTCAGAAAAACAAATACCATGTGATTTCACTCATGAAATTCAGGCATGAGTTCGAGTACATCAACAAGATATATTTAAATGAGGTGTCTTTATACACACAAAAATAAAAACAGGGATGCCTGGCTGGCTCAATTGGTAGAACATACAGTTCTTATCCTCTGGGTCATGAGTTTGAGCCTCATATTGGGGGTAGAGATTATTTTAAAAAATAAAAAAGCAGCACAAAACGATTATGTATCAACAAAACTAAAATACAACCTACTGAATGGGAGAAGATTTTGCTAATGACATATTCGATAAATAGTATCTAAAATATATAAAGAGGGGCACCTGAGCGGTTCAGTGGGTTAAGCCTCTGCCTTTAGCTCAGTCATGATTTCAGGGTCCTGGGATCAAGACCCTCATCAGGCTCTCTGCTCAGTGGGGAGCCTACTTCCCCTTCTCTTTCTGTGCCTGCCTCTCTGCCTACTTGTGATCTCTCTTTCTCTGTCAAATAAATAAATAAAATCTTTTAAAAAAGTAAATAAATAAAAAATATAAAGTACTTATATAACTCAACACCCAAAAAACTAAATAATCCAATAAAAAATGGTTAGAGGGCACCTGCCTGGCTCAGTTCATAGAACATGCGACTCTTGATCTCAGGGTCATGAGTTCAAGTTGCATTCTGGGCATAGAACTTTAAAAAAGGGTGCGGGTAGAAGACATGAACAAACATTTCTCCGAAGAAGACATACAGATGGCCAACAGACACATGAAAACATCACTCAACATCAGGGAAATACAAATCAAAACCACAATGAGATATCACCTCCTAACTGTCAGAATGATTAAAACCAACAACACAGGAAACCACAAGGTTGGTGAGGATGTGGAGAAAAAGGAGTTCTCATGCTCTGTTGGTGGGAATACAAACTGGTGCAGCCACTCTGGGAAACAGTATGGAGGCTCCTCAAAAATTAAAAATAGAAACACCATATGGTCCAGTAACTCCGCTACTGGGTATTTACCCAGAGAATACAAAAACTCTGACTGGAAAAGATACGTGCACCCTTATGTTTACTTTTATGAACATGATTTACAATAGGCAAGATAAGGAGGCAACCCAAGTGTCCAATGACAGGTGAATGGGTAAGGAAGACGGGGTGTATATACACAATGGGCTATTACTCAGCCATAAAAAAGAATGAAACGATGCTATTTGCACCAACAGGAAGGGATCTAGAGAGAATAATGCTAGAGAAATAAGTCAGTCAGAAAAACAAATACCATGTGATTTCACTCATATATGGAATTTAAGAAACAAAACAAGCAAAGGAGAAAAGAGACAAACCAACAAACATAAGGATAGTGTAGCCAGAGGGGATGGGGGGGGATGAGGGAAACAGGTGATGGGGATTAAAGACTTAACCATAGCTATTTTATTACATATTGTCTGACTGCTTTTGAGCTGCAAAGGCAGAATTATATAGTTGTGCTCACGAAGGCTAAAATATTTACAGTTTGTCCCATAAAAGTTTACCAGCCCTGTGCTAAAGTAAGAGATGTGGGGCAGTGATACTAGATGAATGAGAAATAAAATAGAAAATGTAGCCATATAAAACATTAACTAGAAGATTATCTGGAAATTGTTTATAGAGTTTATTAGTTGCTTGAAGATTTCACGCAATCTCCAAATCCACTAAATTTCTGACATCTGAATTTTATTATTAAAAATTCTAGGGGCACCTGTGTGACTCTTGGTTAAGTGTCTTAGCCTTGATTTCCATTCAGGTCGTGATCTCAGGTTTATGAGATCCGCAGTAGGCATGGAACCTGCTTAAGATTCTCTCTCTCCCTCCCCCTCTGACTCTCCCATCCTTCCCCTCTCTCTAAAAAAGGAAAAGAGGGGCTCCTGGGTGGCTCAGTTATCAAGTGTCTGCCTTCAGCTCAGGTCATTATCCTAGGGTCCTGGGATCGAGCCCTGCATCAGGCTCCACGCTCAGCGGGAAGCCTGCTCCTCTCTCTCCCACTTCCCCTGCTTGTGTTCCCTCTCTCACTGTGTCTCTGTCAAATGAATTAAAAAAAAAAAAAAAAGAAAGAAAGAAAGAAAGAAAAAGAAAAAAAAAATCCTGTCATAGGGCCATCTGGCTGCCAGTCAGTAGTACATGTGACTCTTGATCTTGGAGTTGTAAGTTCGAGACCCATGTGGGGTATGGAGTTTACTTAGAAAAAAAATTCTAGCATAGTCCCTCAAATTTATGACAGATTTGTCACATAATTCAGTTATGGTTCATAAATGAAAATATTGCCACTTCTTTCTTCAGGTTTTGGTGGAAGCTGCTTTCAGAAAGATGTTCTGAATTTGGTTTATCTCTGCGAGGCTCTGAATTTGCCTGAAGTAGCACGTTATTGGCAGCAGGTATTAATCTTTATAGCCAACAACTTTTGATTAACTTCTAATTAAAACATGTCACCCTTTGTCTGTAAAATGTTTTTGATAGGATTTATTTACTCCAGGAACTCATGTCTCATTCTTTTCATTTATGTTAGTTTTATTTATTAGTCATCTGTGTTTTTGATTTGTCTTTTTTGCTAATGAACTCTGATGGAAATTTCTGGTAAACCATGTTACTATTAGTTTTATGACAAGTTTGCTCCCAGAGGAAAGCAAGAACTATTATTCTTTTTGTGGGGAAAGGGGTAGAGGGAGAAGAGGCCTCAGCATGGAGCCCGACATGGGGCTTGACCTCATGACCCTGAGATCATGACCTAACTCAATATCCAGAGTCAGATGCTTTTTTTTTTTTTTAAGATTGATTTTATTTATTTATTTATTTATTTATTTTGACACAGACACAGCGAGAAAGGGAACACAAGCAGGGGGAGTGGGAGAGAGAGAAGCAGGCTTCACGCACAGCAGGGAGCCCTATGTGAGGCCTGATCCCAGGACCCTGGAATCTTACCTGAGCTGAAGGCAGACGCTTAACTATCGAACTATCAAGCCACCCAGGTGCCCCTTCACATCTCTCTCTCTCTCTCTTTTTTCTTTTTTAAAATTTGTCACTGGTGGGTGATGGGGAGCAACAGGAAAACTATTATTCTTAATTATAATTCCTTTTGGGCACCTCGGTGGCACTGTCAGTTAAGCATACAACTCTTGGTTTGGGATCGAGTCCCACCTCGGGCTCCACGTTCAACATGGAGTCCGCTTGAGATTCTCTCTCCTCCGTTTCCCCCTGCCCCACACTCTAGCTCACTCTCTCTCTAAAATAGAAAAGTAAATCTTGTAAGAAATTATAACTCTTCTGGGACACCTGGGTGGCTCAGTCAGTTGGGCAGCTACCTTTGGCTCAGGTCATGATCCCAGGGTCCTGGGATCAAACCTCACACGGGCTCCCTGCTAGCAGGGTGTCTGCTTCTCCTTCTGCCTCTGCTTCTCCCCTGCCTGTGTGCTCTCTCTCACTCACTCTTTCTCTCAAATAAATAAATAAAATCTTTAGAAATAAAAGAATATTTTTTAAAGTAAAAAATTATAACTATTTTCGATCTTAAAGACAGAAAATCAAAATAAAGAAAGAACCTGTATCGTAATGCTTTCTAGTGGTTTGTGTGTGTTGATACCTGTTTTGTCCTTTTGAGATTCACAGAGCTGAAATTAGAGATCCTTCCCAAATTGAAAATAGAGTTCATATTAATTGAGTGCTGTCTCTGAACGAGGCATTCTTTTTTTAGGTACTTTGCACGTAGTATTTCGTTTAGTCCTCGTCACTAGTATTATCCCCAAATTATAGGTGAGGAAACTGAGTCTTAGAGATTTTAAATAATTTGTCCAAGACACCAGCCAGTATATATATCTTCCTCAAAAGTTTTTCTGCAAGTTTATGGTTTTTTAGATTTCAGCAGTGGGTGAGAATATAAGAAAATCTACTTTTAAAGAAAAATATATAATGTAACAGTTTCACTCAATCCAGTGAGATGACTTTATCTTCCTGTCCATCATGGCAAAAATACAGATGATTTGGGGGGTCTCATTTCCCAAGCTCTCAAATTTCGAGGCAGCCCCTAAAAATCAGAGCCTTAAAAAAGTAAAAACCAACCCCTTTGCTTATATTCCTCTGGTCATGAATATGAAGATTGTTTATAAACTCTTAGGCGAGTAAAGGATTAGGTGCCCAGAGACTTTTACACTTATAATAATATCGCTTTAAAAACTTTGCCAAGGGAGAGGGGCACCTGGGTGGCTCAGTTGGTTAAGCTTCTGACTCTTGATTTCAGCTCAGGTCATGATCTCAAGGTCATGAGATCCCCCTGGGCCTGCTTAAGATTCTCTCTCTCCCTCTCTTCCCCTCCCCCTCCCTGCACACACTCCCTCTCTCTCAACAAAACAACAAGTTTGCCAAGGGTTAGTGGTATTTTGACTCATCTAGAGGGCAGGTGTAACTCTGTGCAGTTCAACTGTTCTCTGTCCACTTTCTACTCACTGGTGAGGGGTGACGGGTAAGCATAGGGGGGGATGTTTTGGGGTTTGATTGGTTACAGCTTTGCTCTTACAGGGTTTGGAAAAGTTGGCTAAGGAGAACACTTGTTTTCTATGTGGATTTTTAGGCTGTTCTTGCAGCTAGATCCCTAATGGGGTTGAAACTTAACTGTGTGCCCCATCTTTATATCTATTCTATCCCAGATGGGTGCATGGAAAGTTAAGCCAAATGAAAATTTTTATGATGGCTTTAAGTGGTGGGGTGCTAATTCTTTTTTTTTTTTTAATCAATAGATACTGAAGAGGTTGATTAATCTTTGCCCCCTGTTACTATTCATACAATAGTACTGTAAACTGTGAGCAGTGTATGGCATAGGCCACTCCTCTTTTAACCACACTCATTATACAGGCAACATTGCATAACTGTACGTGTAATTTCAGGTTATAGATATGAATGACTACCAGAGAAGGAGGTTTGCTTCCCGGATTATAGACAGTTTGTTTAATACCGTAACTGATAAGAAGATAGCTATTTTGGGATTTGCATTCAAAAAGGACACCGGTGATACGAGGTACCAGTTCTTTAAAATATTTCAACCCCTTTGAGATTTTGATTTTTAGTGGTGGATGTGTGTATGTGAAATATATGCATATATATTGAGTATGAAGAATAAAAATAAAGTGAACATCTTTATCCTCACAAGAGATAGAATCTTTCCTCTGTAAGCTTCTAGATTATTAGAATATATGCCATTTCTAAGCTTAGAAACACTGATTTTTTTTTCCTTCAGAGAATCTTCTAGTATATATATCAGCAAATATTTGATGGATGAAGGTGCACACCTCCATATATATGATCCCAAAGTACCAAGGGAACAAATAGTTGTGGATCTTTCTCACCCAGGAGTTTCCCAGGATGACCAAGGTAAGGCTTTGAGTCTCATGAGTCACTTTGAGTATGGGCCCCAAAACCTGTTTGTTTTCTAGAAACCTTTGGTTGTTCTGTCGTTGTGTGCATGTGTGTTTTAATGAAATACTGCGTTTAAAAAATGTTTTCATTCCAGTATAGTTAACCTACAGTATTATATTATTTTCAGTATTATTACAGTATTTGTTTCTGGTTTATAATTTACTGATTCAACAATTCTGTACATTACTCAGTGCTCATCAAGGTAAGTATTCTCTTTAAACCTCATCACCTACTCACCCATCCCCCACCCGCCTCCCCTCTCATAACCTTAGTTTGTTCTCTATAGTTAAGAGTCTGTTTCTTGGGGCGCCTGGGTGGCTCAGTGGGTTAAGCCTCTGCTTTCCGCACAGCTCATGATCTCAGCCTCCTGGAATCAAACCCCCGCATCTCGCTCTCTGCTCGGCAGGGAGCCTGCTTCCCCCTCTCTCTCTGCCTGCCTCTCTGCCTACTTGTGATCTCTGCCTGTCTCTGCCAAGTAAATAAATAAAATCTTTTTAAAAATAAGGTCTGTTTTTTGGTTTGTTTCCCTTTCTCTCTTGTTTTCCTTTGTTTGTTTGTGTTGTTTCTTAAATTCCACATGAGTGAAATCACATGGTACTTGTCTTTCTCTGACTTGTTTCACTTGGCATAATACACTCTAGCTCCATCCATGTCATTGCAAATGGCAAGATTTCATTCTTTTTTTATGGCTGAATAATATTCTGTCATGTGTATGTGCGTGTGTGTGTGTGTTAGAGAGACATCTTCTTTATCCATTCATCTATTGTTAAACATTTGTGTTGCTTCCGTGGTTATTCCATTTTTATCGTTGGTATGATAAATTAAACTCTTAGACATTGTTCCATCAACTTTGATTTGACATGATTAACAGTGGGTTAGTCTAATGGGTTTTCCAACATATTCTGAAAAGCCCCCGAGGTTCCGAGGAGATACTGCTAGGGCAAGAATCAGGTGCTCCAGGCACCCATCATTGCTCTTATTCTCATTTCAACCAGAAATGAGTGACCAAAGAGGGTCATTCCACTTCTGTCAGACCCTCAATCTGCCTGCAATCCTAGTATTAAAGTGCATAATTATAAATAACCCCTTTCTTATTATCAGTTTCTTATGGCTCTTGTTGTTATAGTGTCCCAGCTTGTGACCATTTCCAAGGACCCATACGAAGCATGTGATGGCGCCCATGCTGTGGTTATTTGCACAGAGTGGGACATGTTTAAGGTGAGGTGACAAAAGTCATATTAACAAAAATTTTAGAAGGATTCTGGTATCATTTGGGGTTGAGTATGTGTTCATGTATATGTTCTAATTTTTTTTTTTTTTGCTTCTGTCTTTATAGGAACTGGATTATGAGCGTATTCATAAGAAAATGCTGAAGCCAGCCTTTATCTTTGATGGGCGGCGTGTCTTGGACGGGCTCCACAATGAGCTACAAACCATTGGCTTCCAGGTCATTATGATCCCAGATGGGTCTGGTTTTGTTTGCTTGGTCATTTGCTTTTTAATGTGTTTGAGTTTTAGAATTTTAATATTTTCTACTTTAGCAATAACATAACTTGGGGCAACATGTTAGTTCTCTGGGAAATCTCTATGTGATTTCTGTAATTACTTTATTCCCTCCTTGATTTGTGATCTAAAGATCATTTAGTATTTGTCTACCTTGCCTTACCTCATATTAAGATCAAGTAAGAGGGGCACCTGGGTGGCTCAGTGGGTTAAGCCTCTGCCTTCGGCTTGGGTCATGATCTCAGGGTCCTGGGATCGAGCCCTGCATCGGGCTTCTTGCTTAGTGGGGAGCCTGCTTTTCCCCCTCCCACTCCCTCTGCCTGTGTTTCCTCTCTTGCTGTGTCTCTCTCTGTCAAATAAATAAAATCTTTTTTTAAAAAAGAAAACCTTAAAAAAAATTTAATTATTTTAGAAAAAAAGTTAATTTTTTTCTTCCCAGAGTCACTCAGGCTGCTCTGTCAAACTGTCTGCAACACATTGACCCCCTCAGAGGCCAGGTCTCTTATTCCTATATGAATGTTTTGAAAACTGCAAAATGGGGACACCTGGGTGGCTCAGTTGGTTAAGTGTCTGCCTTCAGCTCAGGTCATGATCCTGGGGTCCTGGGATCAAGACCAACATCAGGCTTCTTGCTTAGCAGGGAGCCTGCCTCTCCCTCTCCCTCTGCCTGCCGCTCCCCCTGATTGTGCTCTCTATCTGACAAATAAATTAATAAAATCTTAAAAAAAAAAAAGGCAAAACAAAACTGCAAGGTGCAGTATATCGTCACATGTTGTACGGGATCCTGAACCATCTGAGTGTTCAACACTGTCCCAGCACCTCAGAGGTCTGAGTGAAAAGTATGGGAGCTTCCATGGGACTGGCGCTTTTTAATTAATTCCAAGTTTGTCAATTAATTATGGAATGTTTAGAGAGCCGACAGTAACCCGAACAATACATTCTATGTTGCATCAATTTCATTTTTCCCTGGGAGCCCCAAGAGTATTAATAAGAAGGAGGTACTTTCCATCTCCTCAGACAGCGTGTATGTGGGGGCGGGAGGCTTGAGGGGAGGTTGCGAAGGATGAAGAAATACGCCAGGAGAGGGCAGTCAGCAGAATCCTCGAGCAGAGCAGGGCCGGGCAGGGCGCGGAGCTTGCTGTGCACATCTCAGTGCCGGCTGCCTCGGAGACATACCGATTGGGCCTTATCTGCTGCTTAGAAGATCTGATCTGGTTCTCATGACCTGTCACTGACTTGTTGAAGATCCTTCCTACTTAGAATTCATTGCTCATTTCTCATTCATGAGGGATTCACTTGCAACCAGAAGCAGATGACATCCTTGTCTGTTAACACTCCACCAGAGACCCTGGGGATTTTTCTGTCCGCCCCTCCTTAGTGAGTAACAACATGACTGCTTTTTCCAGTCATGACTTAAACTGAAGCAATGTTATTTTTTAAAGATGACTTCCAAGGCACAGACACATTTTCTCTTCTATTTTTATGACTCGTCTAAGGGAGAAGAGATACAAAGATAGATAAATAGATTTAATGTGAGTTTGAGTTCTTATAAAAGTTAATTTCTTGTAGTAGGGATTTATTTATTTATTTTTATTTTTAAAGATTTTATTTATTTATTTGACAGAGAAAGACACAGCAAGAGACGGAACATAAAGTGGGAGAGGGAGAAGCAGGCTCCCCGCTGAGCAGGGAGCCCCAAACGGGGTTTATTCCCAGGACCCTGGGGTCATGACCTGAGCCGAAGGCAGATGCTTAACAACTGAGCCACTCAGGCACCCCTGTAGTTAGGGATTTAAAAAAATAGGAAAAATATTAGGAATGGAATCACTAAATAAAGGGCATATATAAGTCATTGAGACAATTGATGAATACAATGCAGAAGCCCTTTGAGTCAGAATTAAATATTAATTTTTAACTCAAAGGCACTTATGAAAATTGTATAGTATATTTTTGCTGGAGAGAGGAGCTAAAATTATGGTCATTGAAGAAGCAGTGCCTTTAAAAATAAGATGAATGATTTTGGATATGTGAGGAACAGTTTAAAATGTAATATGCAAAATAAAAATAGACTACCATTTATTTATTAAAGGCTGACTTGTCTGTCAGACACAGTGCTGAGCACTTTATCTGCTTTAATCCATACCACAGCCTTTTGAAATGAGTGGTTGTAACACCGTTTATAAATGAGGAAGGAAGACCTAGAGAACCTGGGTGGACGCAATTATCAGTCAGGAATCCAGCTGGGGCCTTTCAGACTCAGAAGCCTGAATTCCTGAAATCTATGCTGTGACCGCTTATGCTAATTCCTTAGAATAAGGGAAGCAGACATGAGAAGAGAGTTTGAGAAAGAATGTGATTCCCCTGGAACCTGGTCTGTGAGTTGCTTTCATTCACGTGCTGAGACACTGGTGGCACGTGAGTCTGTCCTCTGTGTGAGGGCGTCTGGTGTCAGGAGTGGCAGTTATAAGAGTCTCCAGACATGGCTAGGAAGAGGAGAGTGTGTAGACTGACTCTAGAAACATAAAAAACGTGGAAGGAACCAAAGATCTTTTGTAGCAACCCAGACAACTTGAGACCCTCTTTTGCTTTTATTTATTTTTAAAGATTGATTGATTGATTGATTGATTTGAGAGAGAGAGAGAGAGAGACAGTGAGAGGGAACACAAGCTGGAGGAGTGGGAGAGGGAGAAGCAGGCTTCTTGCCGAGCAGGGAGCCCTACGCGGGGCTCGATCCCAGGACCCTGGGACCATGACCCGAGCCGAAGGCAGACACCCAACACCTGAGCCACCCAGGCGCCTCCCTCTTTTGCTTTTAAAAGGAAAAAAGGAAAAAAAAATAAATAAATAAATAAAAGGAAAAAAGAATACTCGAGATTTTCTTTCTAAAGTCTTTTTTTCTCCTCTAGATTGAAACAATTGGAAAAAAAGTGTCTTCAAAGAGAATTCCATATGCTCCTTCTGGGGAAATTCCAAAGTTCAGTCTTCAGGATCCACCGAACAAGAAACCCAGAGTATAAACATTGCCATTTTTATTTATAATTTTTTTGGTACTTTAGGATAGCAGATATCTACCTGATATTAAATGGTAAACGAACAAAGTGTTTTTAAGGAAATAAGCTATTTTTTTAATAATCAAATTTATATTAGCTGTATGAGAATTAGCGTATCTGGTATTATGAATCTAGAATATTTTTTACATATTTTTATAATGTTGTTACTTAAGTGATTGGATGAGTGGTAAATAATCATGTCGGTTTTAATGGTGTCGATTTTTGTAAAATAAAAATTAAACTTGAAACACTTTTTACTTTACAAAATGTCCATAGGCAGCACTTTTAATATCACATTATAAGGGAAAAGGCACTCTCTCGGGTTTTCTGATAATTGGTTTATTTACTTGTCATTAAATATGTATTTTAAATCATGAGATTGCTGTCCTAAATATTGGGCTAAACCTGCTACTCTTTCAAAAAGTGTCCTGGAGACTTAGAGATTTCCAGCTTAACTGGGTAAGGCATTTGCCAAGCCGTTTCCTGTCTCTCTGAACCTGGAAGGAGGATGCAGCGGGCAGCATGGGGCCTTGTGTGCTTTTCTTTTTTTTTTTTTCCTTTGGATGTGCTCAAAATATTTTCCCTCTGCTTCCATGTTACTAGTGACACTACAAGTTTGGTTTGGGTAATGTTCCTTTGCTCCTTTTGTTTTAAGGAGCTGTGTTGTTTTTTTTACCCCCAGAAGATCATCACTGCTCAATTCCAATCAATTCGAATAAGACTAAAAGGCAATTTTCTTTTTAACATGAAGAGAATATCAGTATTGGTCTAGTTTAGTCTTCACACCTCATTTTTTCTCACCAATCACTATTATTTTAGTTCAAGAGCCAAAAATATTTGTTGCCTCTATTTTGCATTTTTATTTCTATAGCTTGTTGAAGTTTCCCCTTTTTCTTTAAATAAGAAAACCAATATGTATGAACTTAAAGCAGTAGATTTTACAAATTCTGTATAGCATAACTCTAAAATGAGAATTTTTATATGTTTCCATGTGCTTTTTTCTTATGTCTCTTATTGACTTTTATTTTCTCTTGTCCTTTATCATTATTGAAATATGTCAGATGTCCATCTGATGCTTGTGCTTTGCTGAGAATGTACAAATCAAGTGAACGATACAGTGTCATCCTTTAGGAATTTTGCAGCTCAGTAAGAATGCAGAGACAAATATACAGATGAGGACAGACATCTGTACCGATATCAAATACATAAATAAAATATTCTCTATCAACAATTGCATGGGTGTATTTTTTGTCATAGTGCAAGTAACAAATGAGTTGTGACAGTCTGACATTAGACAGAAAAATGTTACTCCTTGCTTCTTTGAGAAAAGGTATTACATCATTCAAGTGATGTAAGAAAGGGTGGGAATTTAGCAAATAGATCACGCATTGGCAAACCAAAGCTCATGGGCCAAATCTGGGCAGCCACTTGTAAGCTAAGAATGGTTTTCACATGATTACATTTTAAATGGTTATGTAAGTCCCCAATTTTGCCCCTTGGCGTGAAAAGCCTAAAATATTTGCTATCTGGCTCTTTAAGAAAACGTTTGCAGATCAGAGTGAAAAAAAAACATCAGAAAGAGAAAAGCATCAGAGTGATTGAACATAAAATGAACCCTTACTCAAAAGACCCTGAGGTGAGAATGAACTTATTAATTAGAATTTGCTTTACATTCCTGCTTGAAAATATTCTTGTTTTCTGCTTAATAATCTTATATCCCATTAAGGGGAATTATAATCCAAAGATTTCTTACGAAAGCAGATAGAATCAGGCACTGATTTTAGCTGCAGGATGCTTCAGTGCCTAGGACTGATAAATAAATAATTATGTGTAAAGTATAGTTTTTCTTTTTTTTAAGATTTTGTTTATTTATTCGACAGAGGTCACAAGTAGGCAGAGAGAGGGGTGGGGAAGCAGGCTCCCATTCCGCTCAGAGAGCCCAACGCTGGGCTCGATCCCAGGACCCTGAGATCATGACCTGAGCCAAAGGGAGAGGCTCAACCCATTTAGCCATCCAGGCACCCCTAAAGTATAGTTATTGACTAAAAAGGGAAAAGGGAAAGATATAAAACCATGTATACCTTCCCCTTGTAATGAGGGGGGTGGGGGAAACCAGTACCTGGACAAGTAACTTTTTTTTTTTTTAAGGATTTTATTTATTTATTTGACAGAGAGAGATCACAAGTAGATGGAGAGGCAGGCAGAGAGAGAGAGAGGGAAGCAGGCTCCCTGCTGAGCAGAGAGACCAATGACCAATGCGGGACTCGATCCCAGGACCCTGAGATCATGACCTGAGCCGAAGGCAGCGGCTTAACCCACTGAGCCACCCAGGCGCCCCTGGACAAGTAACTTAACACAGCAATTTGAGTCCTTCATGTGAAAAGTTGCAAGAAGGTGGTTAGGCTTTTTCTCGCTACTAAGAAAATTAAAGACTGTGTGTGTGTGTATACGTGTGTGTGTGTGTGTGTTTTAAATGACATAAGGTTTCTATTTTTATTAGCTGGTATGTTTTTGATTGGGGCAATGAATAGTGGTGAGTTTATTAACTAGGATTTACATCTGAAAATAATAAGGGACAGCACCTGCGTGGCTCAATCAGTGAAGGGTTGAACTCGGCTTTGGCTCACGTCATGATCTTGGGGTTGTGAGGTGGAACTCTTCGTTGGGCTCCGTGCTGGGCATGGGGCCTGCTTGGGATTCCCTCTGCCCCTGTCCTACTCTACAATAAAAAGGAATGAAGGAAGGAAGGGAGGGAGGAAGGAAGGAAGAAAAAAGGGAAGGAGGAAGGAAGAAAACAATAGAGGGATGTGGCACAAAAGAAAACATTCAAACAGAGAAGTATATATAGAAAAGTGAAACCTGTCTCAGGACGTGTTCTCCAGAATGTGTCATTCCACTTAAGCTTTGAATCCTAACCGCACTACAGATTAGCATGGGATATTTTGGCTAAGTTACCTGAAAGCCTTATTTTCTTCACCTGTAAACTGGAGATAATTAACCTCTAACACGAAGAGTTATTACAAAGATTATGTGAAATCAATGTTCACGCAAAGTTCTTACTGCACAGTGGTGGGCAGGTGACGGACATGGCCATTAGACACGGTGACAAGCTGGTCCCACTGAACCAGAGCCACGCGTAGGCGCTGGAATCACTAAGAGTTTCGTAATTAACACAGTTTACGATGCGGGCTCGATGGCAGGCCCTTTAGGTGCATCTTCTCATCTATTCCTCACATACGTCCTTTGAGATGAGTTCTATCCCCATTTTCAGAGGAAGGCAGAAAGCTAGAGAGATGAAGTAATTTGCTCAAGGTCACAGCCATTTGAATAGGAGCTTTTCTTGACGTTGAAAGCCTCATTTTAGAGGAACGATGAAAAGAGTGAGCATCTGTGGCCTTAGGCAGACTAAAGGAATACCACCCCAAGGAAAGAATCAGAAGGTATATAGGGCAAAACTGAGGAGGGGAGTCCCTGCCCTTCATCCTCTTGGAGACTCCCAACTACCAGAAGAGGGTCTGATAGGTTTGATAGGAGGTTTGATAGGAGGCTGAGAAAAGAAAGGAGAGACGGTCAACACAGTGAAACTAAGGTCTAGCTGCCCACAAATCCACTGTATTTGCATTCAGGGAGCAATATTTAAACTATTTCAAATTAACTGTCTGTACCCACTCTAAGGCAGATGTCGTGAGGTGCTAAAAAATGGAGGGCAGGGGCGCCTGGGTGACTCAGTCGTTAAGTGTCTGCCTTCAGCTCAGGTCATGATCCCAGGGTCCTGGGATTAAGCCCCACATCGGGCTCCTTGCTCTGTCAGAGGCCTGCTTCTCCTTCTCCCACTCCTCCTGCTTGTGTCCCCTCTCTTGCTGTGTCTTTCTCTGCCAAATAAGTAAATAAAATCTTAAAAAAAAAAAAAAAAGTGGAGGTCCTAGGAGAATGAGAGCAATCTTGTGGAGAAGTGAAGACACCTACAGAAATAATTGATGAACTATGAGAATGGCCATAAATGATGAAAATGAAATGCTATTTGGACATAAAGGTAACGTTCATTCCAGCTGAGGAAGAGAGGAAGGCTTCCTGGAGGCAGGATGGCATTTGAGGCGGGTCTTAGCAGACGTGATTTGGAAGGAAGGGGTGGGTCGAATGAGCACGTCAGGGGCAGAACCAATGGAAGTGGAAAGACAGTCATGGGAACATTCAGACTGGTTTTTGGCAAAGCAAGTTGTCTTTTCTCTGGAGTTGAAAGGAAACTGAGAAGGAAGAGCTGATCCGGAAGCTCACGCTGAGAGCAGACTGTAGCTGAGTGGGGCTTCATGTAGTCATTAAAATGGAGACACCAAGCGCTACACAACACTGTGAATGTACTTAGTTCCTTCACTTACACTTTTGAATGGTTAAAGTGATAAAAGGAACACTGAAGGTTCTCGTTTTAAAATGTAGTCACTTTCTTTAAAGCAAACAGACAAACAAAAACTAGAGTGTGCAGCCCCAAACTAGATGTTACCATCTAATTTATTCATATTCTGGCTCTTAATTCAAGTTTTAGACCAAAACACTAGAAGAAATATATTAGTGCCAGCCTGGCAAAGTAATATTTATAAATGACTTTGATTTTTTAAATTAATTTATTTGACAGAGAGAGAACACAAGCAAGCCAGGGGAGGGACAGAGGGAGAGGAGCAGACTCCCCACTGAGCAGGGAGCCCACCACGGGGCTCGATCTCGCAACCCTGATCAAGACCTGAACTTCTTCAAGTCGGTTGCTCAACAGACTAAGCCACCCAGGCACTCCCATAAATAACCTTCAAAGTTCAGAGGATAAGTTGGATACAATGACCTCTTGCTTCCTTTTTCCCTTCCTTTTACCTAAATGCATACAGAGAAAAAAACAGTATGTATTATTGTAGATCTGCATTTTACAATATACCGCTACTAATATGGGAGATTACTTTGAGGAGAATATACATTTTTTCTTAATTTTAATAGTTAAGAATTTATTTTAAAGGTTTAGAATAAGCATCATTTACAAATTAAATTAGTTAATATAGGGACGCCTGGGTGGCTCAGTTGGTTGGATGACTGCCTTCGGCTCAGGTCATGATCCTGGATTCCTGGGATCGAGTCCCGCATCGGGCTCCCAGCTCCATGGGGAGTCTGCTTCTCTCTCTGACCTTCTCCTCGCTCATGCTCTCTCTCACTGTCTCTCTCTCAAATAAATAAATAAAATATTTTTAAAAAAATAATAAATAAATAAATAAATAAGTTAGTATATATACTTGACTGTTCTAACAGAGACCCCAAATTATGGTGTCTTAGGCAGAGATGAAATACTTTTCTCTTTCCTAGAGGAGTCCAGGCAGGTGGTCCAGGACTGGTAGAGCGCTTTCATGGTCATATAGGTCTAGGTTTCTTCACCTGGTCGCTCTGCCTTCCTTGACGCAAGTCTGTCTCAGGGTCCAAGATGGCTGCTCCAGGTCCACAGTCCTGTTCTCTTTCTGGCCAACAGGGAGGAGTGGAAAGAAGGGAAAGGCATGACCTACCCTTTGACAACACACTTAGACACATGAGAACAGTAACATAAATCATCTCTGTTCACGCACTGCTGCTCAAAACATAGCCTCATACTCACAACTAGCTGTAAAGGAGTCTGGAAAATTTAATTTTTATCTTATTTACTTATTTTATTTTAAAGATTTTATTTATTTATTTGAGAGAAAGAGAGAGCACGAGCAGGGGGAGGGGCAGAGGCAGAGGGAGAAGCAGGCTCGCAGCAGGGAGCCCAATGTGGGGCTGTATCCCGGGACCCTGGGATCATGACCTGAGCTGAAGGTTAATGCTTAACCCACTGAGCCACCCAGGCATTGCAAAGGAAATTTAATGTTTAGTAGGATCACCGACTATATGCCAGCTAAAAATTCTAAAACTATAGGAGGGTTATAGAAATTGGGAACAATTAGCAGACTCTTACACATAAAATTAACATTTTCTTTGCTATTACTGCTGATGGTGGGGGATATAAAGTTTCATCTTAAAGGAATTTAAGTTTAGAAATTCAGTCAACTGTAAAAAAAATTTAATACCATAGTTTCCATCGAGATGGGGTGAAAATTATGGAGGTTGTGTATGAAAGAGTAGAGCTTAGGAAACACACTGGGAGTTTTAATTATTAACACAAAACTTAAGAAACTATCAAGGATGATAGTTTTTCTAACACTTAAAGACCATGCCTATGTAATGGCAAACATACAGATATAAGGTGAAAATTAGGTGTTCATAGTTCTCTAGCAATGATTTTCAAACTGGGACCCAAGCATTTCTACAGAGGTGTTTCAAGGACCCTGCAGAAGACTGATTTAAATATAATACATATATACAACATAGATAATTACAGTATATATGTAAAACGACCTGCAAAGCTATTATTAAAAAGACAGCAAGCAGAGCTGCCTCTCAGCCTGGTATACTGAACACACACTTATATCCTCTCCCTTCTTAGAACTCCATTAAAATTATAGCAGAAGGGCATCTGGGTAGCTCAGTGGTTAAGCCTTCGGCTTGGGTCATGGTCTCAGGGTCCTGGAATCAAGCCCTGCATTGGGCTCTCTGCTCAGCGGGGAGCCTGCTTCCCCCTCTCTCTCTGCCTCACTGCCTACTTGTGATCTCTCTCTCTCTGTCAAATAAATAAATAAAATATTTTTTAAAAATAGCAAGATGGGGAAAATGCATAATCCAATAAAACAAAGAGAATAGGAAGGCGCCATCTGTGGTCAAGAGATTAAAAGAAATTTCTGGAAAGCATTGAGCAGATGGATGTATATTGACTGAGAAGAGCTACTTCCTGGAATATTGGCAGGGGGGGAGACCCTGCCCCTTGGAACAGCAGGTCTTCTACCCAAAAGGATGTGGGAGAGAGGGGCACACATGGGGTCCGGGTGGGGGGTACACTTAACTGAGGGTCTTTAACTTCAGCCGCTGACCTTCTCACCCAGTCGTTCTCCAGAAGCCGAATGGCAGACAGCCTGGTGCGTTTACCCCTATGTGACTACTTCTCCCAGTCCCTGGGGCCCAACAAAAACCAAAGCCAAAACCAACAAACCAGTTGGGGTTGGGGACAGGGTTCCTCTCTAAAGAAATTGATTAAACTGTTTGGGGAGAACTAGAGCGATGACACTTGTCCTGCACGAGAACTAAGCCTTTTCTGCGCTCTGAGTCCAACACCACGTCGCCCTATTGCAAACCATTAATTCAAAAGACGGTCTGGATTTCTAGTTACATGCGTTGAGTTTAACACACATGCGCTATTTTCATTCTCCCCTGAATGAGAGGATGAGCCCTTACTTGAGCTTACTCACCAACATGGCGGTAAAGGAAAAATAAGATAAAATGGCAGGAGAGGAATGAGAAAGCTGGAAACGGCAAAGAGAGTGAGAAAGGAGGCATGGATGAGAGATGTCAACCAATCTTACATGGAAAGCACTGGGAGCCTAAGGAACTTAGGAAGAGTGAATAGAAACTTCGGTGCCCATGTAAAGGACAGTTTCTTGGTGTAGGTCATTGGCTCCTTGGGAGATCTCAAGGATTGGAAACACCATTTACCACAGAGGAAGGAGCCAAAGGGCTGAAATCAAAAGACTTCTGTGAAAGATCGTACATGTTCTGGTCAGTTACGCATGGTCTCTCTCCTCCCTTATAAGAAGAAACTACCTTTCCCACCCCTCACTCTCACAGGATATTAGAAGTTTATTTTCAGGAGGACTAGAGTCAGAAAATTTCAGACTTAGGGAGGGTGTTAGTGAGATGCTGGCCTGGAAACAAGAGAACTAATTAAAAGCCTGCATGCTGAACGGAGACCCACACTCCCCTATCATCCTGCTTGCTTTTCCTCACCGGCTTCTGAGAAAGTCAGCAGCCAAGTTTGTAATGCTCAAGGCTATTTAAAAAAATATTATTGTCTTTTTAGACTTGAATGGCTGTGGAGAAATAATCCAAACATTTGGGAGTCCCTCACGGAGGAATCCAGCTCACCGCTCCCCCAAACCCTACAGGGAGGCTCCCCTTGCCCTCCAGCTTCCTGTCAGCTTTAGGGCCACTCTCACTTGCCCAGGATCACGGGATGCTGAGGAGAGCCTTCAACACAAAAGGCAGAGATAAAACAAAGGAAACAGACAGTGCTCAATGTGGAGAAGCACAACTTCAAAAGACTAATTATCCTCAGAGAGAAAAATAGAACTTGCAGCTAGGAAACAAGAACAGGATGGTATTTTAAAAAAGAAGGAAAGAAGGGATCATCAAACTCTTGAAAGTGAAAATGGGGGCGGCTCAGTTGTTTAAGCCTCTGGAACCTGTCGTGATCTCAGCGTCCTGGGATCGAGCCCCGCATCGGGGTCTCTGCTCAGCAGCAAGACTACTTCTCCCTCTGCCTCTGTGATCCCTCTCCCTCTGTGATTGCTTTCGCTGTCTCTAAAATAAACAAAGTCTTAAAAGAAAAAAAAAAAAAGTGAAAATGCAGTGGTCCAAATTTTAGCAAGGGAATCATTGTCAGAGGAAATTTTCCTGGAAGCCCAACGTAAAATGGATTAACATGGTATTTTATTAGCACAAATGTAGGTGAAGGCATGTGTGGCTGGAAACTCAGGGGAAAGAAGGTCATGTTCTCACATCCCTGTCATGGCTGCTCCTGCTACTTTGCTCTACTTACATTCTGAATCCTTCTTTGGGATGTTATTCCCACTTTTCTGCAAAGTCACTGGTGTTCATGTTTGTTAATGTAATAATATTGATAATACCTCTGAAGTTAGATGCCTTCAGCTTCAGGTAGGAGATACTCCTATTCAAACTGGTTTCATTTTTTTTAAGACTATTTCTGAGAGAGAGAGAGAGAGAGAGAGAATGAGAATGAGAGAGCACAAGTAGGGGAAGCAGCAGCCAGAGGGAGAAGCAGTCTCCCTACCAAGCAGGGAGCCAGATGTGGGACTCGATCCCAGAACCTTGGGATTGTGACCTGAGCAGAAGGTATATGTTTAACTGACTGAGCCCCCCAGGCACCCCAAAACTAGTTTCACTAATACAGATACTTATTATCTCACCAAACAGGAAGTGGTTTTCAGGGTCAGCAGATTCAGTGGTTGGAAAAGGGGTGATCACAAGTAGGCAGAGAGGCAGGCAGAGGGGGAGGGGGAAGCAGGCTCCCTGCTGAGCAGAGAGCCCGACGTGGGGCTCGATCCCAGGACCCTGGGATCATGACTGGAGCCGAAAGCAGAGGCTTTAACCCACTGAGCCACCCAGGCGCCCCATGGGACTCCTGTATTACTTGGTATCTTAAAAATTATGTGCATTGATCACTTTCATTTTCTTAAAAATGCCATTTGTGCTTGCTACAGAAAGAAAAAGATCATACTGAAATGAGCACGTACCAAATTTTAATATATCGGAGACCACTGATGCATTCACTTTTCCTACTCAATCAAGAATTTTTATATAGACCTCCTGTCATGTCTGTGCATTCAAACTTGCTTATTAATGGATCACTGTTCAGGAATGTCAAAGCTCTGCCCTGGCTTTTTAAGATTCAGGCCTGTCCATTCTTGTATAGTTGTGCAAGGGAGTGTATCTTTACACACGTTAAGCACAATCAAATGTCCAGCAAGACCCAGGAATTCTGTCACATAGTCTAGTCACAGCATAATGGCCAGTTATGGAATAAGGAGTGAAGAAATAACAAATCCAGAAGCTACAGTTTGTGATTCCACTTTGTTTTGTTGTTGTTGCTTTTTTTGTTGTTGTTGTTGTTTTTTAAGATTTTATTTGAGAGAGAGAGACCGTGAGAGGGAGATATTACAAACAGGGGGGAGGGTAGAGGGAGAAGCAGACTCCCCACTGAGCGGCGAACCCAACTTGGAACTCAATCCCAGGACCCTGGGATCATGATCTGAGCCGAAGGTAGACGCTTAACCAACTGAGCTACTCAGGCACACCCAGACAAAATTATTCTGCTAAAATATTTCATTACCATGCATCTGCATTGTGCAAAATTAGAAAATATCCAGATTACCTCATAGAATCAGAATCTGAAAAGTAATCCGTTTTTCCTGTGAAAAAAGATTTTTAAAAACTTTAAAGTTTTAAGCAGTCTCTACATCAAGTATGGGGGCTCGGACCTGAAACCCTGAGATCAAGAGTCATATGCTCCACTGACTGAGCAAATAGGTGCCTCTGAAATAACAGATTTATTTTTACTTTTTATTTTTTAACATAATTTTTTAAAATTAACATAAAATGTATTATTAGCCCCAGGGGTACAGGTCTGTGAATCACCAGTTTTGTATTTCACAGCACTCACCATAGCACATACCTTCCCCAGTGTCCATAACCCCACCACCCTCTCCCTACCCCTCTCCGCCAGGCAACCCTCAGTTGGTTTTGTGAGACTAAGAGCCTCTTATGGTTTGTCTCCCTCCCAATTCCATCTTGTTTCATTTATTCTTTTCCTACCCCCCCCAACTCCACACATTGCCTCTCTACTTCCTCCTATCAGGGAGATCATATGATAACGGTCTTTGATTGACTTATTTTGCTAAGCATAATAGCCTCTAGTTCCATCCATGTAGTTGCAAATGGCAAGAGAAGTAACAGATTTTAAGGAGGCAGTTGCCAGAGATGTTTCAAGTTGGGTTAATTTTACACAGCAAAATTTACTGGGATCTATAAAGAAACTAAGGCAAAGCATATATGGCTCCCCCTGGGTTAAATGAAAATGTAACTCATGCTCAAAGTTATGCATTACTTTTATAAAAAAAAAAAAAATTAGTTCGCCCATTTAAAAATTCAAAATAAAATTGGTATTTCATATTATATATTTTACAATTTAGCTGTCTAAAAACTTCTTTTGCAAGAATGTAGTAGCAAAAACAGGATTTAGAGTCTAAAGATGAAGTTGAGATCCAGTACCTAGGAAAGAAAATTCCCCTTCAGGTCCTTACCATCGTATGCAACCACCTCACCAGAGTGGGGTGAAAAACAGAAGGAATCAATGGGCTAGTGCACGTGCATGTAGCATACTACTGGATGAGGGTTATTACTCTTTTTCTCAGGTTATATTTCTCTGTCTTCGATACCATCGTGATCTTGGTTTCCCAAAGGTCCTAACCAAGTAACTAATGTGAAACTATTTTGCAGGTCTGAAGCAGTCATCCCAATGTAAAGAAACGACATGCAAACTCTAAAGCCTTTCTAAATTATCCCAGCGCTGCTGCGGTGTTCGGTAAAGGACATACACCAACTGTAAGGAGCCTCAACCTGTGCAGTTTCATCACAGTGTGTCATTTTTCACAAGTGAAATGTGATGACGATGTACAAGTAACAGGCTTGGAAGCTTCTCTGGAAGTTTTTCATGTATTTTTAAATTATACTGTTAATAGTAAAACTCTTAGAAAGATATTTTATGATTACATCACAGCAAGCCATTGTTAATAGAACAAAGAAGAAAGGCTAAAAGACAAGTGAATTATTTAATTAAATATGCACAGCTATCGATGTGGTTTTCTTTTCTTTTTTTTTTCCTTTTTAAAGATTTTATTTATTTGACAGAGAGAGACACAGCGAGAAAGGGAACACAAGCAGGGGGAGTGGGAGAGGGAGAAGCAGGCTTCCCACCGAGCTGGGAGCCTGATGTGGGGCTCCATCCCAGGACCCTGGGATCATGACCTGAGCCGAAAGCAGACGCTTAACGACTGAGCCACCCAACATGTTTCTTAAAACAATGAGACTGAGGTATGTCCACTGAAGTCAGGCATTTTGGTACCACTTCTCTTACCAACTGGAATCAGATATTAAAAATTCCTGTGATCTTGAAGGTCTTGTTATACTTCAGAGGACTTTTTTCTTTTGGCCACGAGATTTTTCAGGAAAAATTCACCTATTAAGGAAAAATGAAAATACATTAATATCAATTTAATGTAAATTTCAGAATTATACTTCCATGTTTCCCTTCTTTTTAGTCATTTTTTTTTTTTTTAATGTTAAGCTCTACGCCCACTGTGGGGCTTGAACTCGTGACCCTGAGATCAAGAGGCACACACTCCACCAACTGAGCCAGCCAGGCACCCCGTTAGCATCTTCCTTTTTTTTTTTTTTTAAAGATTTTATTTATTTATTTGACAGAGAGAGACACAGTGAGAGAGGAAACACGAGCAGGGTGATCAGCAGAGGGAGAAGCAGCCTTCCCACCAGGCAGGAAGCCCAATGCGGGGCTTGATCCCGGGCCCTGGGATCACGACCCGAGCAGAAGGCAGATGCCCAATGACTGAGGCACCCAGGAGGCCTGCTTTATCTCTTTCTCCCTCTCTTTTTTTTAAAAAAGTAAACTCTACCCCCATTGCTTACAAAAAAATTTTTTATCACTACAGTCTCTGTTATTCTTTCTAGTACTTCAGTATTGTAAAGATGACCCTATTATGTCTGTGGGTCTGCTTTTGAACATTTATTTATTCCACTCTACTTGCACTATCTATTCCTTGTCTCTGACAAAGCATTGCTGTGGGCACGATTCATTTCAGAGAGCAATTCTGCTACGTTATTAGCCTGGATCTGATGTTTATAAAACAGACCTCATTGCAGTTGAGCCGACTCATCTGATGGAATCCCGTTAGCTTATCCCCCTCTAGGGAGGCAAGAGCTCTTCATTTACAACGGGCCTGCTCCCCACCCCCTCGGTGTGCCTGTGCATTAAGACGGCTGCTTAGAGGGGGTACATTCCCTTCTCAGGTCATTAGGGTTCCATTTAGTGTCTCACTGTTCCCGCACGGCTCAGTGCTTATTGGCAGAGCCCAGCACCGCAGGCCTGGTTTTATGAGGAGTCTGATGAACTTTGCTTTGTCATCTTAATATCCTAGTATAACTGCAATGAGCGTATCTGTACCCAATCGTCAAGAATCCCAAGGTTCACAACCCAGCCAAGTAATGAAGAGTTAGCCACGCTCCTCCAGAACTTATCTAAATCTGGCAGGAGTAGAACCAACATTCTCGGACCCTAACCCATCAGCGGAGTCTAATGCTCTACATAGTAGAATTCGATCTTTTACTGGTAACTTTAAAAAGTTCATAATTTACTTTCTTATAAATGTTAAACATTTTCCTTAAAAAAAAAGAAATAAAAACCCCTTTCAAATGATTTTACTTTACTCTAACCACTCCGGAAGCTGATGTTAGTTCTATCCTTTACAAAGGTTTTCAGCTTGCTGGCAGAATTCTTCTTGCTTGAAGAATAAATCACTTTATTGGCTTCCAAAGTCCCCACATCCTGTGAGTCAGTGTTGATTCAAAGTCTTGAGTTTTATAACTAGGATAAGCTGTGGTTAGTTCATTGAAATGTCTTGAATTTCTTTATAGGAGCACACTGAATATCACTCATACATGAACATTAGTTTTTATCAAAAGAATGTGTGCCTAATTTAAATGTATCTGTGATTGTTCTTAAAGATTTTATTTATCTATTTGACAGACAGAGATCACAAGTAGGCAGAGAGGCAGGCAGAGAGAGAGGAGGAAGCAGGCTTCCTGCTGAGCAGATAGCCAGATGCAGGGCTCAGTCCCAGGACCTTGGGATCATGAACTCAGCGGAAAGCAGAGGTCTTAACCCAATGAGCCATCCAGGTGCCCCTATATCTGTGATTTAAGCCCAATATGTAACACAATCATCTAAAAGATCATTTACGGTAATCACGTAATTTGGACCTATCCAAAAAAAATAACACTTATTCTTCAAGAAATTATAATTGTGAAGTCCAACTGACAGGGAAAACATTATAAACATTTTTTTGGATTAAGTTTGGGCTTCAGATATGTTCTCATAGACTTTTTGATGGCCACGATCACATGACTTTTTAACCCTTGGAAAAGGCTTTTCTTTTTGTAAGTCAGCTCAAGCTCCTAATCAAAATAAGAGCTGAAATTACAAAGTGAAGAACTGCAGTGTGGCTAGCAAAAAGAGTCGAAATTTCTATATGGAAAAGAATCTTAAAATTTTTTCCTATCGCCTCTGGGAGAAAACCATAAAGATATTAATGGGTATGCAGCAATGCCATCAAACCAATACTTTCTAGGATTTAAACTGATCTGAAATTAGGAGTTTATTTAGAGATGCAGCTGGCATGGCTGTCAAATGAATACACATTTTTCAGAAAACGGTGTTATATACTTCACTGGTATTTGTCATTTCTGAATAACCTACTACTGAAAGCCACACAAAGAATAAGCTAATTACTCCTGTTTTCATTACAGTGGCTGAGCTAGAAAGGGGGAGGGGATTCTTTATTTCAGGAAAAAAACAGGTTTAAGAGAAATTTTTCCTTAACAAGTCCTCTATGGAGCAAAGTACCTAAGATGTTCCAAAAAAACAATTCTTCCTTCAAAAGGCAAGCACAGCTATTATAATTTTACCGTGGGAACTTACGGTCTGAATAAAACTATCCCCCGCAGTGTAACTTACCTGCTTTATATGAAGAACGCACCAGGGGGCCACTAGCAGTATAATGAAATCCAAGTTCATTTCCTACTTTTTCCCAGTATTTGAACTTTTCAGGAGTAATGTACTCTTCAACCTACATTTAGAGAATTCATTCAGATAGATTTTAGAATTTCCCTAAAGCATTGTGATTCTGTAGAAAATCTACGCTCATGCATTCAGGATGGTTTTCACTTCATAATTTATCCAGTTGCCTTGAGGCTTTTGCCTCTCCTTTCTCACAGATGACCTGCCTACTGGTTACTAGGCCTCTCTATCAGCACTTGATTACGGAGGGAAAACATCAGTTTCGTAGTACATCAGCTGTTCTGAAAGTTGAAAAAGATGAGATCACCTACAGAGATTATATATCTGTATTCCCCCTTTGTGGACTAACAGGTATAATCAAGAATTAATCACACCTATCGGGTTCTTGAGGACCAGACTTCCTGGTCTTGTCTTATCTCTTGTGCTCAGCCCTGTGTCTGGCACATGGTCACTAGTCAACAAGTTTCTTGAATGAATGAATGTTCAATACAGAAATAAGAAGACAGAGTCTTCATTTTTACTTCACCTCTGGCTCTCACGTAACTCTAAAACCAATCACGAGATGACCATGTGTGAATGAATGCAATTTCCCAACTATTTAATTCTTTTTCTGTACATTCACTTAAGTCACACAATTTTCAGGGCAGCAAAAATGTGCCAGTATTATCTGCTGGCTTTATGCCGACAAATGGGAACTGGGACTTGGAAATATACATGGAATGTTACACTAGAAAGTCAGCAGCTTCTCAGTTGTGCCTATGGATGACAAAGATTTAATTCAAACTGCCAGCGAACATTCGGCAACTCAAGATGGCAATACCTTAAGGTGGCGTTTTGTTGGCTGCATATATTGTCCTAAGGTCAAACAGTCCACATCGGCCTCCCGAAGTGCTACAGAAAAAAGGCACACATTACATTAGCAGATTTTTAACAAGATTTTTTAGTTTAAAAAATATGTATTTTATTTTTAAGTAATCTCTATACCCAAAAGGGGGTATGAATTTACAATCCTGAGGTCGAGTTGCATGCTCCATAGACCGGACCAGCCAGGCACCCCACGATTATTTTTAAGTAACCTCTACACCCAAAGTGGGATTCAAATTCTGAACCCTGAGATCTAGGGTCATAAGTTGGGGAGTAAGACTGTATCTATCCATTCAAAAGAGCCAGGGAATATGAAAAGGATTGAAAACATAGGAATGAGAAAGATACTCATGAGGGGCTGACAGAAAGAAGGACAAGGTACTCTAATATTATGCAATAAATGCTCAAACATGGGTGAAGGGGTTTCAAGCAAGAGTCTGTTAGGCAGAAAAGAAATGAACAGTATATGAAAGGCCTGACATCACCTGTATTATAGGCCAGACTTGCTGAACGCAGTTTTACTAACTGTGCAAGATATGCTCTGGGGGATGTGATTTGACCTCTCACATATCAGAATCTTTCTAGTAAAACTGTAGTTTTACTCTCGTAAAGAGGAACTTTTCATTACTATTCACACTTGGTACTCACAGAACCAATAAGTAACTGCAAGTAGGCAAAGGATCCTCATGTAAGTAACAGGCTGTTTTGTTGTTGTGTTTTTTTTTTTTTTTTTTTTGCAATTTATAAAGCCCGAGAATCACAAAGCATATGGGCTTATGAGACTAAGATTCAGCCAAGTCCAAAGCACATCATGTTATCTGACAATGTTACCAGTCAGCTCTTCCTCAGAGGCCTGGCTTCATCTTACTCATCTCGACAGGCCTGTGAAAGCTCCTGGCCCCTGGCTGGCTCTTACAACTAGGCAATGACTACATAAGACATGTGGATAAAATCTCATTTTCACTTGATTAAAGGGTACAGAATAAAATGAGGTACCAATTTCATGTCCTGAGATTTCTGCGTATCATTCCATAATGTTCTAAGAAAACATACTTCTGGGTGCCTGGGTGGCTCAGTTGGTTAAGCATCTGCCTTTGGCTCAAGTCATGCTCTCTGGGTCCTGGGCTCCCCACATTGGGCTCTCTGCTCAGCGGCGAGTCTGCTTCTCCCTTTTATCCTCCCTCTGTGCTCTCCCTCTCCCTCGAGTAAATACATAAAATCTTAAAAAGAAAAGAAAACATACTTCCTTTCCCTTTTATGCTGCTGTTATAATCATATCCTGCACTTTGTTCTTACTGGCACTTTTGTTGACACTATGGAGGAAATGTAACATGGCCTTCAAAATGGGGTTCCTGCTATTACTCAAATCAAATGAAAAAGAGTTTTCGTTTTTCAATTTTTTTTACCTTTCAGTGTTGCATATACTTGCTCATCATTTTCGCCTAAACCCAACATTATAGATGTTTTAGAAATCACATTGGCCCGAACCTCCTTGGCATGTTTCAGTACACGCAGAGACTGGTTGAAATTGGCCCGGGGATCACGAACTTTCCTTGAAAACAGCAGAGCTGTTGTCAGCAAGAATAACCACAAGTTCAACTAAGTACACAGTTATGCAAGCCATCTCCAAGACCAGGAAAGGACATTCCGGACATCATATTACACCATGTGGTTCAATACCAGCATTTGTGAACAAATATCTAGCTGTTACTTTTGTAAGGAAAATCAGGCTTTAGTGGGCCCCAAATTCTGTCTACTTTTAAGGCCTTTCAAGCCTGGGGCAGAGAAAACTAGAACAGAATAATTCAGTTTATGAATTACTCATTGAGAAACCCAAATTCAAAGCGGAAAATGAGTGATTGTAAGGGATAGTCAAGAAAGAAGAGAAAAAGAGTAGAAGTAAGAAAATCTTAATACCGGACAAAGGAAAAACTGCTTAACATGAATCCACATTTCAGAGGTCTGCAACTTTTATGTTCAGTTCTTTTCTAAAGACCAAGCTGCCCTCTGCTGGTGACGATATGACACCGACACCTCTTAGGTAAAAATGCACGATTCTGGAATTTTCACTGGAAAGGATAATGTTTCTCAAGTGAAACCAAGGAAATTGGCACCCACTGGTGGTAGCATCATGAGAAATGACAGGGCTGGAACAGGCTGTGTGTTAGACTTCAACAGCCGCCAAGCCACCATATTTTAAATGGTGAGAAGGCCGAAAGGACAGAGTTGCTGATTAGTTGATGTTAATCCAGTATTTGTTTGAATTCTAATGCACCTTTATTTTGTGTAACTGACTTGCAGGTATTTTTTTTTTTTAAAGATTTTATTTATTTATTTGACAGAGAGAGAGATCACAAATAGGCAGAGAGACAGAGAGAGAGATGAGGAGAAGCAGGCTCCCTGCTGAGCAGAGAGCCCAATGTGGGACTCAATCCCAGGCCCCTGGGATCATGACCTGAGCCGAAGGCAGAGGCTTAACCCACTGAGCCACCTAGGCGCCCCTGACTTGCTGGTATTTTTAATCAGAGACCAGTTCACAGGAAGGAAGAAAGGAAACCAATTTGTGAATTTAAAAATAACCACAAAACCGACAACACCAAACACAATTACTCTAGAAAGTATTTCTCCATTGACTTTGTCATGTTCCCTAATGTTTATGATTTAGTGGAAATGCTGATTATTGTTTACCATACTTTTTCAAGTTCTATAATACAGATAATGTGTAGCAGCTACTAAGCTCACTGCCAAATATACTTTACTAAAATTAAATAAACATTAATTTTGCCTGAAGGTTAATTTTCTTTTTGAAGTATGAATATGGTCATTAATGTGGCATAGCAATCTGTAAATTTTCCTAATTATTAACATTATTAGAAAGAACAGTACCTACTTTTAAGGAGATTGAAAATACATCTGAATGAGAACAGTGTTTCTTTTGTATCACTTATTGCATATTTTAGTGCCAAATGTGTTTTTTAAGTCTTTTCTTTCTAGAATTACAATCAGAGTAGTTGCTCTTGTATTATTTTTTCTTATTTTTGAAAACTATTCTTTGAAAAAAAGAACTCATTGGCACTTGCAATATGATACTATTTAAAAAAGGAAAAGACGCTCATGATGTGTCTGCACCAAAACATACACACGTGCATATAAATACACACACTTAGGTTACAGTAATTGATACTACTGGGTGGAAATATTATGCTTGATGCTTATGCTCTTTTTGTTGGCTATTTTCTGATTTTCAAAAAATTTTCTGATTTTCCTATAATACATATATATTGCTTTTGTTAAGAAAAAAAAGAGCTCATTTTGTAAGTCAAATAGGAAGTCCTCTCCTGAAAAAAGTGAGAAAATAGAGTAGATCCTCGCCCTCCAAACTTGCCAGTGTTGCTCTGTACATGAAATCACCTCTGTAATTCTGGAACTGTTTCTATATTATGTGCATACACATCCAGTCCTGATAGAACAACTTTTTCTATTGCTTTTAGATCTCCTCGGAAATCAGGAGTGAGACATTCCACAAGAATTTTTGGATTCCTATGGGGGAAAAAAAATAAAAGCATCAAACTGAGGCAAAGAATTGACAAGGTTATTGCTCAAAACAGAAATTACCAGTAATCATTTGGTATCGGTTTCAACATAGTAATCTTTAGAATCCTAAATGTTCAATGCCAATCCTAATCTTTAAATCCTAAATGTTCAATGCCAAGGAAAAGCATGAACATCCAAATGTTCATATAGAAACCATTATAAGAAAAAAAAAATTCTGAACATCAAATATTATGTACACAGCAGTTAATACAGATCTGTTGCAAATAGTGATCAGAATAAATTTTGAGATTAATAGACTTATACTTTATTAAGCAGGTATTAAGATAATAATGTTGCTCAAAACAATTAAAATGTAAACATAAAACATGAAATATAAAATATCTTTTTATTCTTTGGAAAGTAAATTGGGACATTTCTTTCTTTTTTTTTTTTTTAAGATTTTATTTATTTATTTGACAGGCAGAGATCACAAGTAGGCTGAGAGGCAGGCAGAGAGAGAGAGGAGGAAGCAGGCTCCCTGCTGAGCAGAGAGCCCGATGCGGGACTCGATCCCAGGACCCTGAGATCATGACCTGAGCTGAAGGCAGAGGCTTTAACCCGCTGAGCCACCCAGGCGCCCCAAATTGGGACATTTCTTATGTGAATGCAAATAGTATTCGATTGCTTTAATTCTGGTTTCTTTAAAAATTCATCATATAGTGTCATCTTCTTTTCCTCAGGCAAATATTTCACAAGTGCTGTGGGTTTTAAAAACGATTTTCTGAGCTGCTGAGTCATGAGTTTGCTTAAATGAAATACAAGTTAAACATTAATCTTCTTATTTATATTCTGACTATATCTATGCATTCAAGCATTAAAATGTGAACTAGGTCATAGTGCTGTTCCCTTTGACAGCAGTAGAAATGACTAGGACAGCTGATAAATTCTTTCACAAACCCAATGGCCAAGTTTCTGGAGCTATTTCCTGAGAGAAGAGATGTAGAAAGGACCACATACATACCCTTTCATAGATAAGAGATGTTGAAAGAACACAGCTTATAACTCACTGTTTTTTTACTTGTAAAGCTGAGACTCATCAGTAGTTTGTGATATCAGTTTAGTGGGTTGTAAGCAGAACTTTTTAAAGTAAACTATTAAAAAAACAGAAAATACTGGGGGATCATTAAAAAACATTTACTAAGTGCCAGGTGCTCAACTAGCACTATGCTGTAGGAAGCAAGCGTAACTCCTTCTTCAGTGCTTTTTAAATAGATGGGATTAAATTTTTTTTTAAAAGATTTTATTTATTTGACAGAGAGAGATCACAAGTAGACAGAGAGGGAGGCAGAGAGAGAGAGAGGGAAGCAGGCTCCCTGCTGAGCAAAGAGCCTGATGCGGGACTTGATCCCAGGACCCTGAGATCATAACCTGAGCCAAAGGCAGTGGCTTAACCCACTGAGCCACCCAGGTGCCCTGGGATTAAATATTAATAAAATGTGGATCATGGGTAAATTTCCCAGGGTATATGAATATGGATAAAATCTATACCAAGTATTGCATACTTTAACAATGTGGGAAATTATCTCCTTCTATATACTTCTAGATGGTGATTTATTCACTATTAATGCTGGGGAAGTCTGCAGATTTATCCACCTTTTAAAAATTACCCCAAGTTAAAACTGCCACTCAAATATGATGGACAGGTTCTATGACCTAAAGGTCTGTAAGTCTGTGCTGCTGAATTCCTAAAATTTTATGCAAATATGTATTTGTATGTTTGGACGGACTTTTTCTGGAGAAAAGACCATATAATTTCCAGGAGGTGATCAGAAGGGTTTATAATCCCCTAAAAGGTTAATGACCTCCACTTTAAGGTAAACACCTTAAAGAAACTGAATTCAGATGGGCTAAAGAAAAGTCCTCAAATTACACAAGCAAATGCAAAAAAAACAAGTACCTTTCCTTTAAGTATGCTACAGTCTTCGCAAAATGCTCAGCTCCTCCATCAGGCAAATCTAGAAACAAAAGAGTCCACTGCTCAAGATGATGTCACAAGTTATTAAGGGCCAATTTCTGGAAGAGGCAATGATGACCCACTAACCATCTCGATCCACAGATGTCAAGACAACATAATCCAGACCCCACTCTGCAATTGCCTTTGCAGTGTTGTAGGGCTCCCTGGCATCCAGCGGAGGTGGATTTCTTGCAGTTTTAACAGAACAAAATCTGCAACCTCTTGTACATGTGTCACCCATCAGCTAGAACAGAAATGTTATAATTTAAAACACACAGATGGATGACCCAAAAGAGCATATGCTGAGAGAATAAAGCGAGTTACCAAAAAATGCATATAGTTTGATTCCGCTTATACAAAATTTGAAACATTCAAATTAAAGAATTTGTTGAGGAATACAGATATATATAACAAAACTGGAAAGAAAAGGAAATGAGAAGTTCAGAATTAAAAACTGTTAAAAGGAGGGGCGTCTGGGTGGCTCCGCTGGTTAAGCATCTCAGCTCAGGTATAGATCTCAGGGTCAAGAGTTCAAGCCCCATGTTGAGCTCCAAGCTGAGTGTGGAGGCTCCTGAAAAAAACAACTGTTAAAGGGGGAAAAAAAAGGTGATGTGATCAGGAAAGGCTATACGGGGGGGGGGGGGGGATTCAAAGATAATGTTAATGTCCCACCTTCAAACTGGTTAAAATCTCATATAGTGGGGCGCCTGGGTGGCTCAGTGGGTTAAGCCTCTGCCTTGGGCTCAGGTCATGATCTCAGGGTCCCGGGATCAATTCTGACTCCACCTTATTAAGCCTATATGTCTCACTCTTTGTCATTTAACTTGCAGGGCCCCCATCCAGGGAGAGGAGCTTATGTCTCTACCTTCCCTGCTGTTCAGGTTGGCCATGTGATTTGCTTTGGCTAACAGAATGATAGCAGCCATGGCCAAAAAGATGCCTCAAATGTGCCTGGATGGTTGGCTTGCCCTCTGGTGCTCTTTCCATTCTTTATGATGAAGAATTTGGCATAGAGACCTGCTGATCTAAGGAAAATAAAGCTCTGTGGAGCAGACCTGAACCCTGAGACCTCAACCTACTTCCTGCAGTCCAGTTTTAGCCCAGTTGAGATCAGCTGTACCCCAGGCAACTAAAGGGTCATGAGAGAGAAAAATAAATGCTTATTATTGTATAGGGGAAAAAAGTTAAGCAATCATGAATAACATTTCCAAAAATTAATAGAGGAGATATCTCAAGGCAGCACGTGATTAACTGTCAGATATATGGAAAAATCAATAACAGATTTATTCAGAGAAGGATGAGAGCACATCAGCCTAGATTATTCTATCAGACTTTCAGACTTTTTTCCTTCATATTTCTCATGAATTCATATGTAACAAAAAATCTGGTCAGAGACTCAGAACGCACATTTTGAGGAGAAAGACATAAAATATTCCTTTCGGTTATAGACTAAAACTTTTGAGTCCGAGGTTGTTCTTACCATGATTGTGGCTGTGGCAGTGGCATATTCTCCACCTCCCCAACACTCTCCAATGTTGGGACATCGAGCTTCCTCACACACCTGGGAATAATAAGGAATGGAATACAATCAAGTTGCAAATATTAACCAACTAAGCAAATCAGTGATCAGGCTTAAACTGTCCATTCTTTACAATGTATTTATGAAGAAATTCACTATTCAAAAATGTTATTAAACTGCCAAACTGTATATATATTAGGATCCCATTTTTAAATCAAAAACAACATGAATGTGGGGCGCCTGGGTGGCTTAGGGGGTTGGGCCTCTGCCTTCGTGGCGTCATGGGATCGAGCCTCATTATCAGGCTTCCTGCTTGGTGGGGGGCCTGCTTCTCCCTCTCTCGCTGTGTCTCTCTCTGTCAAATAAATAAATAAAACTTAAAAAAAGAACCACCAACATGAATGTATATATTTTACATGTGCAAAGAAGGTCTGGATGGAAATATGCTAAAAAATGAAATGGTGTAGTTAACATTTGGGATGGCATACATGATGCTTCACATTTAACATTATATTTTTTCCAATAAGTGTATTTAATTTGTAATATAAAATATATACAAAACCCCCCATTTCCCAAATTGTGGGGGAAAGAATCTTTTTTTTTTTTGTATTATTAAATCTGAAATTAAGAAATACGATTAATTTTTGTTTCTTTTTGCAAGGAAAATGACTTTAAAAAAATTTTTTTAAGATTTTATTTATTTGTCAGAGAGAGAGGGACAGAGAAAGAGCATGCACAGAAGCAGGGGGAGCAGCAGGCAGAGGGATAAGCAGGCTCCCTGCTGAGCAAGGACCCTGATGCCAATGCTGGACTCCATTCCATGACCTGGAATCATGATGTGGGCTGAAGGCAGACACTTAACCAACTGAGCCACCCAGGCGTCCTTAAAATTTTTTTTTAATTTTATTTTTAAGTAATGTTATATTTAAGTAATCTCTACACCAAACATGGGGTTTGAACTCACAACCTCAAGATCAAAAGTTGCATGCTCTATTGAGACAGCCAGGTGCCCTGGGGGGAAATAATTTTTAAATATAGTTCCATTCCTGATACTAATGCATCCCTAAATATCTTTATTCACTTTCCTTGCTGTTTTTTTTTTTTTTTTTTTTAAAGATTTTATTTATTTGACAGAGAGAAATCACAAATAGATGGAGAGGCAGGCAGAGAGAGAGAGAGAGGGAAGCAGGCTCCCTGCCAGGCAGAGAGCCCGATGCGGGACTCGATCCCAGGACCCTGAGATCATGACCTGAGCCGAAGGCAGCGGCTTAACCCACTGAGCCACCCAGGCGCCCCTTCCTTGCTGTTTTTGATACGTGCTTTATTAAAGTGTAAGTAACACATATGCAGAAACACTATGACTTTCAGTTAAGAGGGACATTTAATACTCTGAAACTTACTGTATGGAGATTCAAATTCCGCAATGTATTTTTCAGTTTATTGTAATTTTTCCCCATGGGAATCTCTGTCTTTAGCCATGGAGGTAGTCTTAACCTGAGGAAAGCCAAACATAACTATCCATTAACAAATATGTTCCCAAATAATCACGCAGATTTGCTCTATAACAATTCTTACTGCAGAGTTGGGTTTTTTTGCCCCATAATCCTGGGCTAACTCTTCTAATTTCTGCCAGAAGAGTAAGAACAGAGAGTCACATTTAGACTCGTTCAAACCACTTCAGAACACACTCATAATTGTGTCTAACAGAGCAATATGCTCATGTCTACCTTTTGCAAAGTCACAGAGTAAAACCATCCTAATGAAAGAATGAGGAAGTTTCTGAACATCTCATTCCCCAGTGAATAATATTGACAAAAAGTTCTATATGTGGTCAGAGAAAGGAGCGATCCCCCAAGTGTACTTTCTGCTCTGCATTCTAGATTTATGATGGTTATTACTGAAAAAAATCTAAAATTTGGAGAGAAGAATATGTTTCCTCAGGTTCCCCTTGACTTATATCCACTTGTGGAGTAAAAGTTGTTGGGTAAGGTCTCTCCCAAAACAATCTGCCCTCTGTGAAATTCCCTCACCATTCTTTTGAATTAAGGCAAGGTATCCGTAGGACATATGTACATAGAAGCAACAAGTTAGATCATCAATACGCAGTAACAATGGAAATTTCATCAAGATCAAATAGACTAGTAGCAAGGTGATAATGTTTGCTCTATGCAGAAATTTTATGCTGAATGCACAATGGGATGGCTAGGTCCTAGGAAGATTGAAGAACAACTATCAAAAGGATAGGATAGAATCAGAGGATTCCAACAATTTCAGCTATTTACCTGTTCTATGTCTGTATCACTTCTAATGATTTTTAGCTCAATTTGCCAAGTCTGATTTAATTTATAATCCAGGGCTTGGTTATCCGTGAATATAATGCACAATGAAGGAATTTATCTCAAAATTTCAATTACCTTTCTCCCTTCTGGCGTTTTAAGTTTCCTTTATATTCATCCCACTTGCTCTTGTCCACAAGATCACCAGATAAAAAATCTTGAAGGTCTGGTCCATTTTGTAAGAATTCCTTTTTTTTATCTGGCAAGGAACTTACTGCTCTGACTGGACTGCATAAATATCTTCCGAATATCTAAAGAGAGTTCATTAGGACATGTTTTTAGTGAGATTTGAAGTAGCTTAGTGGGAACCTCCTTTAATACCTAAAAGTGAGGGTAGAACCAGAGAAATGATACAGAAATTATGTCGAACAATTTAAAAGCTTTGTGTAGGAGCTCAGAATCTAGGATTTAAGTCTCAAGAACAAAGGAAACCTAAAAGAGAATGGGAGCTAACAGTTTACTGCTAGAGATACAACAGATTTGGAAACCTTTGGACCTGGCTAACACGTCACACTTTCATGTAACCCACTTAACTACCAAAAGTCTGTCTTTCATACAGTTTAAACTGCAATAACTGGAGATGCCACAGCTCTGAATTTTCCGCTCTTGAGTCGAGTCAAGGACGTATGAAAGGAAATTTGCATTAAGTCTCTCCTCTCTGGTGATAGGCATAGTGTTAAAACGTAGAGGTAACGCGCAGCTGGTTTTAAAGAACTGGAAGGAGGGAAACCAAACCTAATGTTTTAATTTTTTAGATTACATTCTATTTTTGAACATGGTAGTCCATTTGTTGACCATAAGAAAACACTGGCTTCTAGATCTGAACACGAACGTGTACAAGATAGCCAAAACACTAAAATTCACAAGTCAGTACATGCAACGCAAGAGAACCTTCAGCAATTAAAAAAGAATGCCTGTTGGGGTGTTGCGGTATTGCTACCGCACTGGATCACTCTGCCTCTAAAGGCAGAACACAGGCTTTTGTTCTCACTGCCCAGACCGGTGTCTAGTACAAAGACTGACCCGAACACAAAGTAGGAATCTGGCGTGCTCAACGCCGTGCTCCTATAAAGCTCCAACTAATAATACAGGGTTCAGATCACTCTGATACGCGGGGCGGGTTGGCGGGGGGGTGGAACCTCTCATCGCCTGCCAGAGAGACCTACAAACCAATACCAGAGACTACACGATCGTGTGTCGGGAGAATTAAATGAGATACTACATGAAAATTTTTAGAACAGCGTCTAGCTCAAGTAAACGCTAGTAAGTGCTGGCCTTATTACTACTGGGCGCTCTAAAGAGATGTGAGCCCCCCCCACCCCGGGCCCGCACCCTGCTCGCCCCGCCGCTCACCCGGGGCCCCACGGTGCAGGCGGCGCCCCCGCAGCGTAGAGACATCCCTCTCTTTTTTTCCCTAGGAGGGTCGAGGGATCACTAATTCCTGGGAAAGACAGATCAACACACCGTCGCTCGGTTTATGACGAGGAACCTGAACCACCACAGACCCAGCGATACTTGAGCTGCTCCGCGATTGGCTGCTTTAGCCTGGTAGGGTCGCGCGCTCATGACGTCATACGCAGGGCCCAGACGGGTTACAAGAACGTGATGACGAAAGACGTTCTCTCTTTGCTGCATCTACTGCGAGGTAAGGTTGTTTCGGAAATTTGTGAGTTTTGGGAATCTGAAGCCATCGGCTCGGGGAAAGCCCGGGGCCCGGGTCTGGCGCTCGCATCCTGTGTTGGTCGTTTCCCGGCGCGGCGAGCGCCATATGGATCTGGCGGCCTTGGGATTCGAGAACTGTATTGGGCTTGTGGGCCTGCCCCCACCCCTCAGCCTTGCCGGGCTGGCGCAGCCGTAATGACTGCTAGGGGTGCGCCGAGCGCGAGTTCGCCCGCTGTGCTCATAGCCCCTGTCTAGCAGCCTCGGTTTCCTGGGCAGGACTCGGCGGGGGCCTTTCTCCGGGTGGGTCGTCCTGTGTCCGCCCTGGGGGTTCTGCTTGCGGGTCTCCGGGGGCAGCGGAGCTCCGTGCGGGGTGGTGTGGCCGCAGACAGGCCCCGCGCCGGCCTCGTAACCGCAGGGGTCTGTGTTTCAGGATGAAGACCATTCTCAGCAATCAGACGGTCGACATCCCGGAGAATGGTATGAGACCTGATGTTTGTGCTCCTCTTGGTCTTTACTGCCTGCTTTGTACCTGGTTCCGGGGCCTCACAGATGCTCTCTTTCAGTCGACATCACCCTGAAGGGACGCACGGTGATCGTGAAGGGCCCCAGAGGAACCCTGCGAAGGGACTTCAACCACATCAACGTAGAACTCAGTCTTCTTGGAAAGAAAAAGAAGAGGGTGAGATGCGGCTCGTGTCGTGTTCTGTTTCCCCTTCCGACCCATCCGTGGCTGGGGTGGAAGGGAGTGATGTAGTAACCCCGGATTTGGTGGCTGTAGGAATGACAGAACCGAGATTCCTTGTTTAAGCTTGAAATCGGGTGTGGGATGGTGTGGCTAGGGTCGGCGGGACTGCTTCCGTGAGGTCGGGAGAGCGAATTCTGATGATAAAGCTCAGTGTTCCTACCGTAGTCGTCGTCAGCATCAGGATCTTAATACTGTCACCAGTGGGTCACCAGTGGGTGACAGTATTAGGAATCTTAGGGACCAGGCAGGTCTTGGAAGCCTGATGTTTTAGTTTTCTAGGAGTGAAGTTGGATGTAACTTGAAAAATGAGTATTTTTGGGGTTGGCATTCCCTTGTGAAATGTGTTTCCTGACGTCTAGTATCAAAAAAGATCATAATGGAGGACTTCAGACGTGATTGCTTTAATGGGGGCTAATGCTCGAATCCAGAGCAATTCCCTGAGTATGTGGATTTTTCTCTCAGGCATCTGTATTACAGGAAGGAATCATACGACGTGTTTGTTCTGTTTCAGCTCCGAGTTGACAAATGGTGGGGGAACAGAAAAGAGCTGGCTACGGTTCGCACCATCTGTAGTCACGTGCAGAACATGATCAAGGGCGTTACACTGGTAAGCAGACGGTCAGACGGCCTCCTTTCGGGAGGGGAGGCTTCTTTGCTGTCACGCATGCATGCAGCCTGAGTGTCTGCTGCGGAAAGTAGACTATGCCTGTAGTTCATGGAGGTATTTGGGGAAGGGTGATCTTGGCAGTTTATAATCGGCATCTGTGGGTCTTGAGGATTGAGTCTTGATAGTAGGCTAATGGCGTTTTTTTGGGGGGGGGGGTAGGATGTGTGGTGTTTTTGTTTTTGTTTTTATATAGAAACGTAGCACATAGGACAGGTTTTGATTTCTTGTTAGCCTGCCACTCTCCAAAGGCGCCTCTTGAAGGGGCAGAAGAAGCTGGATCTCCTTTCAGCAGTCCCTGTCTACTTTCCTAAAAGTGTTTTTGTTGTCATTCTCTTTACAATTCTATTTCCCCCAAGTCTTTAAGATAAAGTTCATTTTGCTGTCTTTGCTGAAATGTTTTTCTTCACATTAAAACTCGGTCCTTTCAGAATGTGCCTCAGTAATGGCACCCTTCAGCTCCATTATAAGCCAGTTGGGTCATGTTTCCCCTATTTACTCTTGGCTGCCAGGCTAAGTTCCTCGAGGGCAGAGGGCCTGTCTGAGTTGTCATCTGGTATACTGGGGTATACCTTAGTAACTCAGTAAATGTTAGTCTAGTGCCCAAGATGAAGGGCTTTGGGGTTCTCTCTCTCTCTCTTTTTTTTTTTTTTTTTAAGATTTTATTTATTTGACAGAGATCACAAGTAGGCAGAGAGGCAGGCAGAGAGAGAGGAGGAAGCAGGCTCCCCGATGAGCAGAGAGCCCGATGCGGAGCTCGATCCCAGAACCCTGAGATCATGACCTGAGCCAAAGGCAGAGGCTTTAACCCACTGAGCCACCCAGGTGCCCCTGGGGTTCTCATTTTTAAAAGCTGACTTTGTTTACTGTGGTCATAGGAGGTAGTAAAATAAATGCTTCCTTAAAGAACTTGAGAGTCTATTGAAGAAAGTCAGAAGCATGTATACAATTTGGAAGATTTGGTACAAGTGACCACTGTTACAAAATCTTGACAATGAGTGCTAAGTGAGGACTGTTTCATTTTTAAACTACAAATAATGTAAGCACCCTACAAAATTTAAAAACTGGATTTGTCTTTCAAATTGTCAGCTTTGCTAATAGTTTGTTTTCTTGATAGGGCTTCCGATACAAGATGAGGTCTGTGTATGCTCACTTCCCCATCAACGTTGTTATTCAGGAGAATGGTTCTCTTGTTGAAATCCGAAATTTCTTGGGTGAAAAATATATCCGCAGGGTTCGGATGAGGCCAGGTATGTGCCTACCTTCAGATATGGTTCTGAAATGTTTACCTGTGAAGACTGGTGTTTGGGCTGGCTATAAATCCTTATTTATTTCAGAATTGTCCATTTTGATTATGTATGTAATAACTCTTGATGTTAAGGTTTTGTATTGTATTCATACTCATTGTGATTCTTAAAAGCTTATATGTTAGTTTCAGGGGGTGTTAGCTATGTTTAATTCTCTTTGCAAACTGAAATCCTAAAAAATATTGGACTAGTGGTTAATAGCATAGACTGCTTAGGTTCAAATCTCAGTTCTATTGGCTTTGGGCAAATCATCTACTTTTAGCTCATTTTATTTATCCAAAATTGGGAACATCTCATGTCTAGATGAATTAAAATTAAAATATACTTGGAACATTTCTTGCTTGATACATAATAAACACAGAAGCATTAAAAGTATTTTTAATTTTGACATTAGAAAATTGTATGTGCGTATTTTTAAACAATTTATTTTTAGGTAATCTCCACTGAATCCCAAGATCAAGAAACAAATGCTCCACTGACTAAGCCAGCCAGGTGCCCCAACATTAAAAATTTTAAAGCTTAGTGCTCTCTTGATGCTGCTCTCTTGATTCCATTGGGGTAGGAAGAAGGAATTCTTAGTACCATTTAATGAGTTTACAAAAATACTTTGTGGTATTAGCTATGGTCAGCAGCATTTAATGGGAACCCTTATATAAAAAAAAACTTGAGAGGTACCAAATCTATACAGTAGGAATAAGACTTGATAAGAAAGCTGTGGACAGTTAAATTGAATACTATCTTCTCATACTCCTTGACTGAATCCCTGAAAGTCTAACTACTCTGGAAAAGATTCATTCAAGCAGGAACACAAACAAGATTTTGTCCAGATTAAGTCAGGTCCTATAAAAATCAGAATCTCAACAAGTGTCATTTGTTGTGTAAAATTGTAAATGCAATAAGTTGCTACTGTAAATGTTTTTAAAGTAAGTATTGTACAGATTTGATTTTATGTTTACCCTGTGTGAATGCTTTCTCCCCTTTTTAGGTGTTGCTTGTTCTGTATCTCAAGCCCAAAAAGATGAGTTAATTCTTGAAGGAAATGACATTGAACTTGTATCGAACTCAGGTTTGTTTGTTTAGTATGCCTAATTATGTCTACAGAATTTTGTCTTGTAGTTGAATACGTGGTATTCTGCTCATTGGGTGAGCTTTTTCATTTGTGAAATTAAGTAAAAAGTACCTCAAAGATAATAGGTTTTAAGTATGGCATATAATAAAATCCTTTTATTTTAAGATGAATTTGGCTGGTAATGTAATTTCCTTATCTTTTTTACTGTTAATAGCTGCTTTGATTCAGCAAGCCACAACTGTTAAAAACAAGGATATCAGAAAATTTTTGGATGGTATCTATGTTTCTGAAAAAGGAACAGTTCAGCAGGCTGATGAATAAGATCTGAGGTAGGTTCTTGCAGTGTCTGTAAGTTTCCATACTGATTTTTAGAGGTCTTAATTTACTAAGAGTCTGAAACTGGAGTTGTAATGGCAGAAGGTGAGTTACATTCTGGAATACAGTAGATGGCAGAATAAGAAAAGTGACATACATTTTTATTATAAACTAGTAATCTAAACGATGTTTTAGGTTATTGAGAGTAGAATTTAGTTTTGGAGGGTATTGATGGAAATTGATAGATCTTTTTATTCCCTCTTACAGTTGTCCATCTGCAGAAACAGCGAGAAGCCGGATGATTTTTCAGACTTATTTGTGATATTTTAAAGATGCAATAAAAGCTTTACTGATTTGTGGCTTTTTCTTTTTCTTTTCCTTTTTTTTTTTTTTAAGATTTTAATTATTTGATGGACACAGTGCAAGAGAGCGTGAGTGGACTGGGGAGGGACAGGAGAGGGAGCAGTAGGCTGGGCCACTTAGACGTCTCTGGGACTTTTTCTTAAACCAATAAGCCTTCCCAACTATTCGGCAGGTAATCATTCGGAAGTAAATTGTAGTGTGCTAAGAATAGTAACAAGGAATAAAATAGGAGTTTTTTCTAGTAAAACTTCGAGGGAGAATTGGCTTTTAGTTTTTTGAAGGAATATCAAGGGCATTTCAGGCAAGAGGAATGTAGTACCAGTGACAGGCAACAGCATGTGACTTCATCATTGGATGTAGAACTTTTGGGGGGAGCTCCTGAAGGTATCTAATTTTGCAGAGGCATAAATTTTGAATATTTGTTAGGTAAGTGTGCTTGAGCCACTTTCCTGTATACCCTTAACTTGGAAAAAGCGGGGGGGACAAAGTGATAGGGTTAATTTGTGTGTGATAAATGTGTCTAAAATGCTCTCAGTCTTCACACTCTACCCTACCTCAGCCATTACTCCCACATGATAGTCCTTGTTATATTTAGAAACATAACCTTTCCAAAATCTTAATTCTATGTGTCACACTTGAAATGTGTTACCATACTGGTTGCCCTCAGCCTCTCCAGTTTTCCCGTCTCATTTGTTGAAAACTCCAGCATTCTGATTTCTCGGGCAAAACACTCAACTTTGATTTCTCTTAAACACTATACATGAAATCCATTGGAGAAGTGTAGGCTCTGCCTTCAAAGTAAGGTATGTTTTAAGGATTTATATTAAGAAGAAGAGGGGGGCTACCTGGGTGGCTCAGTCAATTAGGCATCTGCCTTAGGGCTCAGGTCATAATCTCAGGGTCCGGGATTGAGCCCCATGTTGGACTCCTTGCTCAGCGGGGAGCTTCTCTGCCTGCTCCCTACTTGTGCCCTCTCGCTTTGTTGATCTTGAAGAAAAAAAGGAGCAACTGTTTGGAACGTATGGATCTTACTGAGATCTTGATTTTAAATGAGCCAACTAGATATTTTAAGGAGTTAATCTTTGGTAAGTTTTTAAGAAATAGAAGTGAAATAATCAACTATAGTTTGCTTTGAAATATTTGAAGTGGGGTTAGGGAAGGCACCGGTGGGGCTCTAAGTGCTGTTTACTACCTATAAGTTGATAACTTGTTGAAACTAAACAGGATTCACTGTGCCTACTTTAAGTTCTGAAATTTTTTGTAACAAAATAAACTACATTTTGGCTTGGGTTAGTATAATAGCTCTTGAACTGGTCTGCTTTGTTCTTGTCCTCTGTTTTCAGCAGTAACCAGAGTGCTTTTCTCAAACTCCACTCCCTCTTAACCTTTCTGATAGACTGGCTGAACTGACCTTGCTTTTCTCAGTACCACTGCCTTAAAACCTTTAGAAGTTCTTTCCCTCTGGAGTGGCAACTTAACCTTCAGGTCTGTTGTCAAACATTTTCGGTGAAGCCTGCTTTGATCTGCCTATCAGTTGTGTTCACCCCTCACCGCTGTCTTACCATATACACCTTTCCCTCTGCTTCACTTGTTTTTGTCCATAGCATTTAGAATGTAATATTCTTCACTTTGTTGTGTATTGATTGTGTGCTTTTTTTTCTTGTTAGAATGTAAACTGTGAGGATGGATCTTTTCTCACTAGGATATTCCAAGTACCTGGAACAGTAATGGTCTGGTATATAGCTATTTGCTGAGTGAATGGTACATAGATTGCCAGGGAGATTAAAGTATAAAAACTGTAATATCAGTGGGGCTGGAAAGAAGTGTTTTGGAAGGCATTGAGGATTTCAAAACCGATTTTGAGGGTTGAGGAAGAAGTTTCCAAATGTTACTATTACAGAGGGTGTTAAAATTGAGAATGTCAGTGTGTGGGCCGTGGTAGCAGCTGTGGGAGTAAGTGTAATTTCTCACAGCAAAGTGGATTGACATGGTGGCTGAGACTTCACAGGGTAACTGTTGGAAGCTGGTTGTAGCTAAGTGGTGCTTTTCACTTAAATTGGATGTGGTAAGGAAAAATCTAGTTTCCCCTGGGAAGAATTCCATGTCTTCAGTGTCTACAATGGATAATAAGCACTTGTGTGTTATTCTCCCAACTCTGAGGTTTAGATACCCACATTTTATAATGAGAAAACATACTCCAAAGAAAGTTATCTAGGATGCACAGTTTGGGAAGATGGACAGAGGTAGTATTGGGTAGAATCCAATTATACACCAGACCCATTCATATTTTATGGTTCTTAAAATTGACCAGATTGTTAGTATAAATGATCAGCATAAACCAGTTTATTTGGAATAAATGACATTGAGAATTCAATAATTAGTCGAAATGTACTGACCACCTAATATTACAGAGGATCTTTAAACACCATGGCTATATTGTAATAGTTTCCATATGTACCAGACTTGTTTGTGAAAGACAGGGTTGTTACATTGAATATACAAACTAATACACACATACAAAATAGAACACACGTTAATTAGATTTTAAGAGGACTCCCCACCCCACCCCCCAGCAAGTCCCAGTCCTAAATTCTGAAAATACCCAGTCAAAAGCTTTTCAGTTTAAAATGACAATTTTTAAATGAGTTTGGGATAAACCTGAACATTAAGTATAATCAATCATGACTTAGATTAAATATTTACCTAAGGATTCTTGTATGATGAGTTCCCAGGTGTAAGCATTGGTTTGCGACTTGACGGGGAGTTTAAGGCGAGGTAACATTTGAAAAAGGACACAAGTTTTAACTTCAGCTCTAAATGTCAAGACAAAGTATTGAAGGTTAATGGCAAACTGAATACAAGATACTTTTAAATCAGAGCACAAAGTATTGAGACATGAGAAAAGCAAAACCTTTTTTTTTTTTTTTTAAGATTTTATTGATTTATTTGTCAGAGAGAGTACAGGCAGGCAGAGTAGCAGGCAGAGGCAGAGGGAGAAGCAGGCTCCCCGCAGAGCAAGGAGCCTGATATGGGACTCAATCCCAGGATGCTGGGATCATGACCTGAGGTGAAGGCAGTCGCTTAACCGACTGAGCCACCCAGGGACGCCTGGGTGGCTCAGTTGGTTAAGCAAAACCTTAGTTCTAAATCTTTGTTATTCCTATGACTGAATATGCATCCCTTTTTCAAGATGTAGGATATTAAGAAGTAAAAAGTTGGCAATAAGTTGTTCAACTGATAATTCATATGAGAATATTCACTAAAACTTTGGAATCTGAATCCATGTGGCTTCAGCCAGGTGGTGTTTTTAAATGACCATCATTCCACATAGTTAACATTAAAACTTCCTACATAGTTAATATTAAAACAACCAGTTGTAATTGTGGATAGCTTTAGGTCAACGATGGGAGTTTTCAAACAGGAAATAACAAAAATTACTTGAAAGCATAAAGAGCTTAACCGCCAAAGCTGGGAGAGTGTATACAGGAGAAGAAGAATAGGAAACCACAATTACTGTTTGAATTTGACCAGCCAAAAAGCAAACCGATTTTCCATCAGTTTTGCATTTACTTGACCAATTGTGTTACCTCATTACAGTATCTTTGAAACTTCCTTCTATTCATTATCAGTTTGAATCTCTCATTCTGATAATTTGGCTTCTGACAGGTAGACCTGAAAAGCAATCACAACTGCCTTAATTTAGGATGGTTTCCTACCAAGATTTTTTGAAGAAAACTTTCCTTTGACTCAGTAAATTCTTGGAGAGTGTGGACAGTGATTAGCTATTATGCAAAATGGGTAGTTATTTAAATGCTGAGTAACCTAAAGAATGGGTATGAATGGGTTTACATTCAGGTTTTCTTCCTCTAAAATTTAGAATACACTGAACAAATCTTAAGTATAAGAGTTCAAGAAAGTCAAGCTCCTAATTTAGATTTAAGAATTTACTTAATCCAGCTTCAAAAGATGCAGTGGAAAGTTTTAACTCCTTCAGACCCATCAACATTCTGAATTGTATCCAGAGGCACAGTTGCAAGGTCCAGACTGAGCTGCGCTCTATACCTTTTTGAGAGGTGCCTATATTCACATGGTGTCAGAACAGTGGAGCTCCCCAGGAGAGCGCAAGTCTTCTGGAATAATATGATCCTTTGATAACTTTATAATAAAACAAACATTACATTATTTTAGAATATTTAGCTTTCCTAACTATGTAAGATCTTGTTTGTTGCCTCACAAAAAACCAAGTGAGGAAGAATGCTGTCATTTTGCCTAAAGAGGAATTTGCTTTACTGTGAGGTTGAGTGCTGTCTCCATAGGCAGTTGGGTCTAGCTCTTAATCTTAGTTCTGTGATCTTACCATGAAATGAGTCATGGAAGTTCTGTGTTTTTAAGTCAGATCTGATATGAGAGGGGCCTCACGAAATACCATGTTTTATAAGTGATGATTTTTATTTCTTTTGAGAAAAACTAGGATCAATGTGCTTAAGAGTCTGTGCTGGAGCTGATGATGAATAAGCACTACTTAGCCTATTACGTATTTTCTACAAGGGAATTAGAAGTGACAGAATAATCACTGACTATCCACTGTTAAGAGTTATAAATTTCTGCTGTGAGTCTAGCAAAAGTTGCACTTTTTTCTATGTAATTTGTTATAACTATCGATGGTAGTTATAGAAGAAAGCTAGAGAAGAATGATGGATAACAGCTCATTACACTTAATGAAGCAGAGTATCAGATAATCCTCCCAACTTACTGTCTGGGTAAAGCTTTTATCTTCAGATGCAAGAACTGAATTCAGGAATGTGAACACCTAATGGAAAATTCATTTGGACCATGCAGCAGAGACCTCGATTGTCATCACCTTGGTTACCACTAGTATTTCAGATTGTCTTCTATAAGTTACCAGTGTATGGAACTGGAGTGGATTTTCAGACTTTCTATCATGCCGACAGAAATAGGATCAGTTTCACTAAGAACTTCTCTGTGGCCTTACTTTAATGGTATATGTTGTAAGTTCTTTGCTTTCCAAATTTTTCTTCTCTTTCGCTTATGAAAAATGGTAATTGATAAAAGTAGAACCAGGGTGGAGAAGAAGCAACAACCAAAGAATATCAATGGTTTCTTTTGCACAAGAAATAAGCAGACCATGCACTCCGTGTTTCTTTGAGTCTGATTGCATCTAGGACTCATGTTCTCAGAAGGGAAGCCACTGTTGCCAATCAGGTTGTTGTAAAGCTGAACTGAGGATTTAGCTTTGAAATCAGATGTGAAGAATCCAAATCTGGGTTTAGATTTTTCTTCAGTCAGTTTGAATGCATAATAGCCTTTAATTTTGACTTTATCAATTAGGTGTGCTGAAAAATATCAGAAATGAACATTAATCACAAATGAAGTATAAAATATCTGAGTTAGAATTTAGTTTCCACTGAAATAAGCTAAACTCGAAATAGCAATTGTCATTAAAGGGTTCTGACTTTTTTTTTTTTTTAAGATTTTATTTATTTATTTGACAGAAATCACAAGTAGTTGGAGAGGCAGGCAGAGAGAGAGAGAGAGGGAAGCAGGCTCCCCGCTGAGCAGAGAGCCCGATGCGGGACTCGATCCCAGGACCCTGAGATCATGACCTGAGCCGAAGGCAGCAGCCTAACCCACTGAGCCACCCAGGCGCCCTGACATTCTTTTATGATTGAAAAATAGGCAAAAATATGTGTAATTAAGCTTTAAAAATTCAAAGTAAAACTGATTCATAAGTAATACAAAAACGGGTGGGGGCAGGGCACAAAAGCAAACTTAAGAAGAACTGGAGCCATGATAAAAGGATTTAACTGCCATTATGTTCATTTGGTCACAAGCAGAAAAATCTTGTCTATTTGACCTGATTTCCAGACCTCAAATGTGCTCTTGGTGCTGCCCAATAACCACACATGGTTTCCCCTAGTCTTGACTGATACATACCTCTCCCTCAAACTGTCATCCTTGCTTTGAAAGGATGACCTTCCAACCTACTTCACTTAAAAACTGAAGTACTCAGGGGAGAATTCTTCAATTTTGCGCCATCACATCTGTCCACCTACTATCATACTTCTGTTACTATGGATGACCTCTCCATATTCCTAGAAGGCTGACTCTTCACTTCTACACTAAGTTTATTCTCTCTTGTTTACTCAAGGACATCTCCGTCTGTTTTCCCCTTCTCATGTATTACCCCTCACTATTGGGTCATTTCCGTATGAACGTGCTACAACTTCTGGCTCTCCATTAGTCATCTTAATAGCATGGCTTCTAGTCACTCTTAATGCTTTCTCATCTCTTTGACCTCTTTGAAGTGTTCCAGGGCTCAGGCTTCTCTGATTGCTCCCTTGTGATATCTAGGCTTATTGTTTCTAAATACCATTCTTGCTTTTTTTTTTTAAGATTTTATTTACTCATTAGGAGAGCACAAGCAGAGGAAGAAGCAGGCTCCCTGCAGAGCAAGGAGCCAGATTTGGGACTTGATCCCAGGACTCCAGGATCATGACCTGAGATGAAGGCAGACGCTTAACCCACTGAGCCACCCAGGAGTCCCACCATTCTTGCACTTAACTGCCGAGTCTGTATCTCCGCCCCAGACTTACCTGAATCTGAGACTCCAGTTAGCCTATTTGACATCTCCAACTGGATGTCTAATAGACATCTCAAACTTAAACTGTGCAAAACCAAACAACTCCAAAAGTCTACCAGTCTCCTCCAACCAGTAAATGGCCACTGCCGCTTTAGTTGCTCAAACCAAAACAGATTCATTCTTCACTCTTTTCTCACACACTCCATCTAATTCTGTTGACTTTACCTTCAAAATAAATCCAAAATCTAGCCACTTCTCACCATCTCCACTTAATAACCTAATCCAATCCCCCATTATTTCTTTTTTAGACTACTCCAACCCTCCCTGATTCTGTTCTTTGTCCTTTACAACGTATCCAAAAAGAGCTGCCAGAGTGATTTTTTAAAAGTATGGGTTAGATCATGTGCCCTTCTGTTTAAAACCTTCCATAGGGCGCCTGGGTGGCTCAGTGAGTTAAGCCGCTGCCTTCGGCTCAGGTCATGATCTCAGGGTCCTGGGATCGAGTCCCGCATCGGGCTCTCTGCTCAGCAGGGAGCCCGCTTCCCTCTCTCTCTCTCTGCCTGTCTCTCCATCTACTTGTGATTTCTCTCTGTCAAATAAATAAATAAAATCTTTAAAAAAAAATAAAAAATAAAAAAAAATAAAACCTTCCATAGCCTGCCAATTCCAGAGTGTAAGAGCCACAGTTCTTCTGATGGCTTACTAAGCCCTGTCTGATCTGCCTCTTCTATTTCCTTGACCTCATCTCTGATTACTTCTGTTGCTCCTGCTTCCACCACTTTGACCTTCTTTCTGAACCTCACGCAGGCCAGGCATGCTCCCATATTAGGGTTTTTGCATTTGCTCTTCTCTCACCTGGAACACTTCACAGAGAACTGCACAGGTTTGCCCTGTTGCTCCTCCAGGTCTTTGAAGACTTCCCCAGCCACGCCTTAGAATTGTAACTACTCCTACACCCCACTCCGGGTCACCCTCTTCCCTGCTATTCTCTGCAGAACTTTTTGCCTCTGACATGCTATTTATCTTATCTGTTGACTCTCATCCCACAAAAATTGAGGCTTCATGAGGACAGTAATCTTTACTTTGTTCAGTGATGAGTTTCTGCCTGTATTAGGTGCTCAGTAAATAAGTATATTTCTGGGATCTTTTTGTTGCTTTAACAAGTCTATTGTAGACATTTAGAAATATTTAAAAAATGTTAGCCAGTACTGGGAAGAGTATATAAGATACTCTCAAACACTGATGCTTGCTTCCACTAAAATAGATAAAATTGAGGAATTTTTTTAAAAAAAGTATTAAAAAAATTACAGTTTGTGGGTGCCTGGGTGTGTCAGTTGGTTAAATGTCTGCCTTTGACTCATGTCATGATCCTAGGGTCCTGGGATCGAGTCCTGTGTGTCAGGCTCCCTGCTCAGCAGAGCGTCTCCTTCCTCTGCACCCCTCCACCTCGTGCTCCCACACTCTCTTGCAAAAATAAATAAAATACTTAAAAAATAGAGCTTGTTTGGGCAGGGGGATGGAAACTGCTGTTTATAACATTTGACCCAATAATTCCACAGTGGGCAGTCCTTAAGAAGATAATCAGAAATGAAGACAAAGATTTATATTCAAAGGTACTTGTTTTAGTTAAAAAAAAAAAAAAGAAAACAAAAAAAACCCAGGTCAAACAGGAATGCTTAAATGCGTAAAGATGTGTCCATATGATGCGATATTAAGCAATCATTAAAATAATATTAAGACGGGGCGCCTAGGAGGCTCAGCCGGTGACGGTCTGCCTTCAGCTCGGGTCATGATCCCAGCAGCCTGGGATGGAGCCCCGCATCCCGCTACTTGCTCAGCAGAGGGTCAGCTTTTCCCTTTTCCCCTCTGCCTCTCTCCCTGCTCATGCTTGCTCTCTCTCTCTCAAATAAATAAAAATCTTAAAAAAAAAAAATTAAGGCAATTCTAGTGACATGGGACACATCGTGTGATACTTTATTTGGATACAAAACTTCCACTTGTACTAAAACTGTCTAGTTTGCTGGGACGGTATAATCCAGTAAAATACCAACAGAGCTTGTTTGCGGGAGTGAGATTTCAGGTGACTTGGTTTTGTGCTCTGTGTTTTGTGTTCATACTTTTCTAACCTTGCCGAATTTCCCGTCAGGAGCGGGCGCGGTCACTAGCGCGCCTCCTGCCCTGGTTCTCCGTTCGCCCGAGCCCGCGGTGCCTTGGTGCGGGGTCGGCCCGCGCCTCACCTTTCAGAGCCTCCTGAACGTACTTCTCCAGGTAGTACTTGCGCAGTTCGTCGTTGTCCAGAGACCGGTCGTCGATGCCGTTGGCCGTGATGTAGACATCCACGTCGCCGTAGTTCCTGCGGATCCAGCCGAGCACCTTGCGCTCCCCCCACGGCAGCACCGCCAGGCGGCTGGGGGAGCTCAGGCAGGTGATGTCCTGCAGGAACTGCACGTCCCTGTCTGCGTCGTAGCGGCTGCCGTTCTGGCGCGCGTGCATCACGAAGCGGGTGGTGAAGTGGTTGAGCGCGTAGAAGTCGGCGGCGCCCTTGACCAGCCGCCGCTCCTCCTCGGTGAACCGCGGCAGGGCGGAGCGCGACAGCCCCTGCCTGTTCTTGAGCGCGATGTACTCGCGCATGGCCCGCGGGTAGTCGCCGGTCTTGAAGAGCGGCTCTGCGAACCAGGCGATTTCGAACTGGAGGAAGCGCTCGGCCGCCTGCCAGTGCGAGCGGGCGTAGGGGTTGGCGGGCTCGGCCCAGTCCGAGTGCAGGGACAGCGACACGGCCCCGCGCTGCGCCGGCCGGTAGCGCCCATCGTAGAGGCGCCACACCAGGGCGTGGGCGATCAGCAGGTGGTGCGCCGCCCGGTAGGTGTCGTTACCGGTGTGGCTGTACACGTCGCTCAGCCGGTTGGGCTCGTTGATGGTGATCCAGAGCTTCACCAGGTCCCCCAGCTCCTGGAAGCACAGCCCGGCGTAGTCCCGGAAGGCCTGGGCGGTGGCCGGGTTCAGCCACCCCCCGCTGCGCAGCAGGGGCGTGGGGAGGCCCAGGTGCGCGTGCGTCGGGTAGTACAGGGTGACCATGGGGGAGATGTGGAGCTTCAGCCCCTCGCTGACCACACACCTGTAGTACCTCAGAGCTTGTCGGTTGACCACGGACAGGTTGCCCGTGGGAAGGATGGAGGGCCAGTCCAGAGCGAACCTGTAGTGAGTGACTTTCATTCTCGCCAGCATCTCCAGCTGTCTTTTGATGCTGACGAAGTCTGTGCATTGAGCTGGCCGCGTTTTCAGCCTCACCCCTTCCACTCGGTGCAACAGTCTGTTGCCTGTCACGTTCCACACGTACAGGTGAGGGTCGCTGAACTGTGGGGAGGAAGCCACCACCTTGGGCTGTGAAAGACACGCACGTTCAAGATTTTATTTATTATTGATTTGTCACAGAGAGAGACAGAGAGAGCACAAGCAGTGGGGAGGGGCAGAGGGAGAAGCATGCTTCCTGCTGAGCAATGAGCCGGATGTGGGGCTCCATCCCAGGACCTCGGGATCATGACCTGAGCACAAGGCAGATGGATAACTGCCTGAGCCACCCACCCAGGCATCCAGAAAAACAAGCACATTCAAGTGAATCACACCCCACAGACAGGCCCTTAGCATGCATCGTCTAAGAGGAAGATGGGCCCCATCTTATTGTGCCTCTTCCTGACAATAGAGAAAATAAATGATGCATGTAGCCTTCGAAACCACCGGCCCTTTCCTGCAGTTCCCATGGTGACATCATAGAAGAGTCCTGCTGGATGAACCTCCCTTCTAGCTCTTGAAATCTCCCAGGGAGACCAGAAAACCGGGAAGGAACCATACAGGGGCTTGGCCTCAAAGACAAGTTGTTTTTCAGAACCCCCTGAGAAATTGTTTCCTAGTTCGTTTGTCCTAAAAACTGAAGTCACCCAGTGGGGCTCACATGATTCTGTTGAAATGCATCAGGAAATTGGGCTTGTACCCTCATAAGGAATCGTGAAAGCTGGACCTTCCAAACCCTGCCATAACTTGACAGCAAAGTTAAAATTCTAGTCGTAGAGGATTTCATGGAGACCAGGACTTGGAGTTGAGGTGGCTGGTTGACCCAGCCACAGTTCCTGAAAGAAGCCAGTGAGGTAGCAAATCACCGCTTGCACTTGCTGAGTCCAACTCTCTAACACATTATATTTGAAAAGTCCAAGTGATGTCACATGTGTATCATGTTGTCCCCACCGACGTGCCTGTGAGAACACCGCATTTCTTCATCCAACAGAATACAGAACACCCTCTTAAGGCAAGATGTTTGGATTATGACTGGAAAAAAACAGTAAAATTTCCCCAGAAACTCCCAAATTGACTCTTGGATCTGATGATGATGTGTTACACCCCACCCCCCACTGAGGAGCTAACTCTCGACTCCTTTCCTCATTTTACCCTTTTGAAACTGGGGCTTGGCAACTCTGTCTAGTGACAGAGTAATCTCACCCGCCTCACAGGTGTGTTGTGACGAGTCAATGACTCTGGGAAAGCACTCTGTCAACTCTAAAGCAATCTACAAACATAAGGTAGCCATTACTTGGGTTTAGTTTTCCGTGGTTGTAATAATTGCCTGCAAGGCCTTTGAGGCTAAATTAAAACAGAAGAGAGCTTAAGAAAAAACACTTCCAAATTTGAAATTAATAAGAGAAAATACAAGTTCTGTACTTGTTTCCAAGTAACTTTTCTTCCTGTGGTTGAATTTAAGTGCACCTGGAAAAAATGATAATTAACCTTTGGTAAATATTTTCCCTCTAATTGTTTTCTCGTGTGTCATCCTTCATAGTCTAATTACAAAACCATATCACTGCCCACTTACCATCTGCCAACCAGTTATCTAGAACATTAAACTGAGAGAACACCGATCATGTGAGCATGAAGTTAAATCTGCATATAATTATTTGAGTAAAATCCTTCTAGCTTAGATTGGCAATCTCAGTGTTTTCAAACCTCAGCACATCTTAATATTGAAAGGGTGTTTAGAAAGAGCAATCTTGCTATGAGATAAGGCAAGATCAAATGAAAATCTGTCTTTTAAAAACCTCCAACAGGGACGCCTGGGTGGCTCAATTGGTTGGACGACTGCCTTCGGCTCAGGTCATGATCCTGGAGTCCTGGGATCGAGTCCCACATTGGACTCCCAGCTCCATGGGGAGTCTGCTTCTCTCTCTGACCTTCTCCTCGTTCATGCTCTCTCTCATGCCAAGCAGAGAGCCCGATGAGGGACTCGATCCCAGAACCCCGAGATCATGACCCGAGTCGAAGGCAGCGGCTTAACCCACTGAGCCACCCAGACACCCCCAGAACATTACTTCTTAATGTTTACTCTCAAGTAAATAAATAAAATCTTTAAAAAAAAATAAAAACCTCCAACAAGTATTCAGTTTAGCAAGTGGGTATGATTATTATGCTAAGAGATCTAATTGGGGGTGGTGAACCATGATCTCAACCCTAGCTCCCAAGAGCTTAGTCCTAAAATTCTGTTTCCCACTGAGAGGATGCTGGAGTCCTTGGAGAAATGGTTTATTCCAGTCTGCGGCAGGAAGAGAATGAGGTGATGCTGGTACATCTTATGCCAGAAAAAATAAGGATGTACTTAAAAACTGAAAAGGAGGGCGCCTGGGTGGCTCAGTGGGTTAAGCCGCTGCCTTCGGCTCAGGTCATGATCTCAGGGTCCTGGGATCGAGTCCCGCATCGGGCTCTCTGCTCAGCAGGGAGCCTGCTTCCTCCTCTCTCTCTCTCTCTCTCTCTGCCTGCCTCTCTGCCTACTTGTAATCTCTGTCTGTCAAATAAAAAAAATAAATAAAATCTTTAAAAAAAAAAAACTGAAAAGGAAATGTCAGAAAGACACAGGAGCAGTTTGAAAGGCCACCTTTGAGATAATCTGAGCATCGAAAGGACTAATGAAAACAATGACAGTAATGAATTATAATGCATTGAAATTAATAGAATTACCTAATATATGAAGAGGGAATAATTAGAAATTAACCATTTTATACTCTGCAAAGTAATAGTTCAGGTAAAGTTTATGAATCAATATTAAGACCATTTTAGTGACATGCTGTTCGGAAGGAGGATATCTATATGGTCTCAAAGTGTCACCAGAACATTACTTCTTTTTTTTTTTTTAAAGATTTTATTTATTAACTTGACAGAGAGAAATCACAAGTAGACGGAGAGGCAGCCAGAGAGAGAGAGAGGGAAGCAGGCTCCCTGCCAAGCAGAGAGCCCGATGAGGGACTCGATCCCAGAACCCCGAGATCATGACCCGAGCCGAAGGCAGCGGCTTAACCCACTGAGCCACCCAGGCACCCCCAGAACATTACTTCTTAATTACAAATGGAAAAGTTACCGTTCAATGAAGAGATCTTGCAAATGTTACCTTAGTCAAGAAATGTGGTAACTACTACTTCAACACATTAACATTTTCCATAATGAAACAATGATATCCTGTGCTTCCTGATGTGATATATTGGGAAACAGACAACTTCATTTACATAGTATCTTTCCAGAACTGTATCAAATCCAATAAAGAAACAAATCCAGAACATGAGACATTCTACAATCAATTGGTCTGGGCTCTTCAAAAATCCCAATACCTTTCTTGGGGGAATTATTCTGAGTTAAAGGAGACTAAAGATGAATGACAATGAATGTGTCATCCTTGTTTGTATTCTTGATCTAAAATTTTTAAAAAAATCTATAAGGGACATTTTGGGAACATTTAGGATAATTTGAATATGGAATGTATGTTAGATTATATTGAATCAATATTAAATATTATGGGTATGACAATATTATAATGACATAGACTGTCCTTATTTTTAGGAGACACATTTGAGTAGAAATATTTTGGGTAATAATATAATATATATATTATATACATAATATATAATATAATAATAATGTTTGCAACTTTTCACTGGCTTATAAAAGAGAGATAAAACAATGTGGCAAAATGTTAACAATTGGTCAGTCTTGATGAAGGGAACATGGGTGTTAATTGTACTCATTTGAAATTTCTCAATACCAAATGTTAGAGGAGAAAAGAATACTGAGAGGCTGGGGAAAATAAGATGGGGATGTTTGTGGGTAGGCTCACTACTATTTTTCAGGTGTTACTTTAATTTTGTCACTCTATAGAAGACATCAATTTTTTTGGGCACCTATTCATACATCCTCTGGCTGATTTTTCAAAAAGCATTCTAATTTTCCTTGGCAAACAATTCATCCTCACTCTTAGTCCAAGTTCAAGGGAAGCTGATGCCTCACTGGGCTCCAGGCATAAGCATGAAACTCAGAACTGGTTGATCACAGAACTGCTTCCCCTGCCACAGGTGATTCACTCTTGTTCCTCAGAGTAGGGGTAGGGGCCCCCGATGGGGTAGACCTTCACAGCTAATCACTGGGGCACAAATAGGTTTTGAGGTAAAGCAGAAACGTTCAGGTTGTGTCATGTACAGGCAGGAACTCTTGTCTCTCCTGGGATATTTCTTCTCTGGGTGTGGAATTATAGAAAATATAAACCCATTTGAAGTGGTAGGGAAAAGATGGCCTTCCTTTCCATGTGGTGGAGACAGCGACTGGGTAAGTAGTTGGCTCTACAGGGGACACACAGTGAAGATGAGTCACTTCTGTATTTAGGTTACTCTGTGTCTTTTCTCCTGTTATTATCTCTGAGCCTTTACTAAATCATGCCTAAGTATCAACTGGCATTGAGATTCATGACCTGAGAACTCTGTTCACTCATGGTTTGAGCCCTTTTGTCTGACCCCATCCCTTATAGATCTTGCTGTCTTTTCATCTGCTTCTAGAATACAGGCCGTAGTGTGGCATTGTGACGTCTTATAGCATGGTGTCAGGAAACAGATCTGGGTACTCTGAACAAGTTATGTAACCTCCCTAAGCCTCAGTTTCCTTGCTTGTAAAATGAGGGCTTTATGATTTAGGAGAGAGAATGTGCATATATACAACAGTTGTATGCTTGGCACATAATAAGAGCTTAAAAGATAGTTGCTATTATTGTGACAAGAGCACTGCAAATACAGGGTTTTTGAGTTGCCTGTTAACAGTTCTGCCACTATTTCTGTTTTCTCGGGCAAGTCACTTAGGTCTCAATTAGGAACCAAAGGGTCTCACTTTTCTAATCCGTAAAATGAAGGATTTGGAATAGGAGATCTCTAATTGGCTCATCTGGCCCTAAAAATTGACTTGAACAATGTCACTTTGCATGGTACGTGGCTGGTGCTCCGTGGCTGCCCTGGTCAGGCACACAGCGAGGAGCAAAGCGTCAAACCTCTCCACCCTCATGCAGGGAAGCCTTGCATTCTAGTAAGGGGAAAACACGATCAACAAAAATCCATAAAGCAGTTATCAGGGGCTGTGGGGGAGGCAAATAGGGAGATATTGGTCAAAGGGCACCAACTTCCAGTGACAAAATTAGGTTCTGAAGATCGGATGTACAGCCTGCTGATTATAGCTAATGATACTAGTATGACATACTCTCAAGTTGCTGGGAGAATAGATCTTAAATGTTCTCACCGCAGAAAGAAAGGGGAATTTTGTTACAGTGGTCATCGTTTTTGGCAATACAGAAACATATCAAGTCATCATGTTGTCCTCCTGGGTGGCTCAGTGGGTTAAGCCGCTGCCTTCGGCTCAGGTCATGATCTCAGGGTCCTGGGATCAGGTCCCGCATCGGGCTCTCTGCTCAGCAGGGAGCCTGCTTCCTCCTCTCTCTCTCTCTGCCTGCCTCTCTGCCTGCTTGTGATCTCTCTCTGTCAAATAAATAAAGAAAATCTTTAAAAAAAAAAAAACTTACACCATGTTGCATGTCCATTACCTCTCGATAAGGCTAAAGGAAAAAAATGTGTGAAGTACATAATAGTATGTTAGCTAGTGATGAATAGGATATACAGGGGAAACAGGGAAGAAAGGGGAATGAGAGGATTGTGATTTTTCTTCTTTTTTTTTCTTTTTTTTTGGAGTGGAGGGAAGCCTTATTGAGAAGGCGGCATTTAAGGAGTAATGTAACGAAGGTGATGAATGAGAATGGGAGACCTCACGAGGATACAGAGATAAGGCAAATTTTTCAAACCTGTCAAAGAACAGGAACCACTTAAATCAAGGGCCACCAATAACTGGCTTTTGGCAAAACATAATCTAGAAAAAAAATTTGTGATTTTGATGCTACTGACCAATGACTAAGATCCCTTTAGACCATATACTTCTTTTTTTTTTTTTAAAGATTTTATTTATTTATTTGACAGAGATCACAAGTAGGCAGAGAGGCAGGCAGAGAGAGAGAGAGAGGAGGAAGCAGGCTCCCCGCTGAGCAGAGAGCCCTAGACCATATACTTCTTGAGGGCAGCCTCTCATCACCATCGCCAAAGAGAAATTCTGGCATATGAAAGAAAGGCTCTGGGAAAGCACCAAATCTCATCTTCCTTCCTCTTCCTCTCAACTCCCCTCCAGAACCTCCAAATAATCATATTTGCTATTGTCTGACGGCTGTCATCAAGTCCACAAAATAAAATATTGTGACCTGGGGCGCCTGGGTGGCTCAGTGGGTTAAAGCTCTGTCTTTGGCTCGGGTCATGATCTCAGGGTGCTGGGATCGAGCCCCGCATTGGGCTCTCTGCTCAGCAGGGAGCCTGCTTCCCCATCTCTCTGACTGCCTCTCTGCCTACTTGTGATCTGTGTCTGCCAAATAAATAAATAAAATCTTAAAAAAACAAAACAAAAAAAAACACTGTGACCTATTTGCACCCATTTAGAGTTACTTCATAAGCCGTCACTCACCTTAAGGACAGATTCGGTGACTCCCCACGAGAAGTCGCAGGGAAACTGACCCCGCACATCTGGGGTGGACTCCTTGAAAGTAAAACCATTCTCCTGTATGATCTGTTTGTAGTAAAGTGCCGAAGACTTGGGCTTTCTTTCTTTTTGCTTACTATTCAAATCCACATAAAATAATCCTCGGCGAGTGGCGTAAGCATCCTGCCATTCAAAGCCATCCAGGAGGGACCAGGCAGTGTAGCCAAACACTTGTATTCCATCAAACCTTATAGCTGCACAGAGGAAGAAAAGCAGAGATGTTCACTCTGGTTTGTGTTTCTGATTCGCAATCTACCGGGGGACGTGTTGCCGGGAGCATATGGGGAAACAACTTTTATCCTCATTTGCAGGCTTGTGATAGACAATAGAAAATTCCCATTGCTACTTGAAAAGCGGCAGCTATTTTCATCCGGAATGCTCCTCCCCCTTACCTACAACAAGGGAAAGACACGGTTCAAGGGTCAAGTTTAAAATTCTTCTTTGGAGCCCCAGGTGGTTCAGTTGTTAGGCGTTTGCGTTCAGCACAGGTCATGATACCAGGGTCCTGGGATCAAGTCCCTCATCCGGCTCCCCGATCAGCGGGAAGCCTGCTTCACCTTATCCCACTCCCCCTGGTTGGGTTCCCTCTCTTGCTATGTCTATCTCTGTCAAATAAATAAATAAAATCTTAAAAAAATAAAATTAAAAATATTCCTGAGAATAGTAGTGTGCAAATCTGCACCAGAAGACATAGAAATCCCCCAGAACCCTTTGGGACCAAGGCAGATGTCTGTTCGTGATCAAGAGTGTCTCATTTCAAGCTTGGGTTAGGTCCCATTTCATCTTCTATGAAACTACCCTTTAAGGACTGAAAAATCAGCTTTGGGAATGAACATAAGTGAACGTACATATAAGAAGAAACAAGGACAGTGCTGTGGGAGAATGCGCCAGCAGAGGGGCAGGGCACAGGAGGCTGCTGTGCTCCTAGGAGGCTGCTCTTGGGCAAGTTTCTTAACAGAAAAGGTTGGAAAACATCTCTCAGGATCTTTCTAGCATTAAAAACTCTGATTCAATAATAACTTTTTTTTTTTTTTTAAGTAATCTCTATATCCAATGTAGGACTTGAACCTACAATCCCAAGATCAAGAGTCTCGTGCTCTACTGACAGAACCAGCCAGGCACCTGTGATTCAATAACTTTTAGAAATTGGGTAAAAATGAAATATGGTAATCAACAGCAACAGTAAAAGTAACAAATATCCAAATCAACCTCAAACTATTTTTCTTTTCTTAAAAGCTTTCATTTTCATGCTGCTTCTTCCCAAAGTTTGGGGCAACAAGATCTTGCTCTCCCCGAGGACCCTCCCTGAAAGTTCTCCAGCAGAACCTTTCCTCTAGGCTTGCGACTTCTAAATTTTAAATAATCAATTAATGAATTAATCAGTTTGTGTATTTATTTATTTTTAGTTTATTTACTTTTGAGTAAATAAATATTCCCATCATGGGACTGGAGCTCACCACCCCAAGATCGAGAGTTGCATCCTCAAGGGTGCCTGGGTGGCTCAGTCGGTTAAGCAGCTGACTCTTGGTTTTGACTCGGGTCATGATCTCAGGGTTCTGAGATGGAGTCCCGTGACAGACTCTGGTGGTCAGTACAGAGTCTGCTTGTTCCTCTCCTTCTGCTCTGACCTCAGTCACACGTACTCTGTCTCTCATAAATAAAATCCTAAAAAAAGAGAGATAGCTGCATGCTCCACTAGGCACATGACTTCTTTTTTTTTTTTCCAAAGACTTTATTAATTTGACAGAGAGAACACAAGCAGGCAGAGTAGCAGGCAGAGGCAGAGAGAGAAGCAGGCTCCCTGCTGAGCAAGGAACCAGAGGTGGGACTTGAACCCAGGACCCTGGGACCATGACCTGAGCTGAAGGCAGCCGCCCCACCAACTGAGCCACCCAGGCATCCTGGCATGTGACTTCTAAAGAGAGCTACAAACTTCTAGAAAGATCTGCTGAGAATTTCTTTGGTGAAATGGAGCCAAGCTCTGTAGGGGAAAGACCTACCACAACGTGGTCTTATCTTCTGCTTCATTATTTCAATCAGCCACCTGTAGATGTCACTACTTGAGTAGTGGAAAAGGAAGGAGGGGCTTAGTAGGGATCAGAGAAATATCCAGGAGCAACAGAAATTACTCAGCTTTGCCATTCATGGCTCATTGTTTGTCTTCAGACCTTTTCACCATTTAGTCATGTAATAGAATAAAAAGAGCACAATTTCTTTCTTTTTTTTTTTTTTAAGATTTATTTATTTGGAGATCAACTGGGGGAAGGGGAAGAGGAGAAGGAGAGAAGCAGACTCCCCGCTGAGCATGGAACCCGTTATGGGGCTCGAACCCACGACCCTGAGATCACAACCTGAGCCGAAATCAAGAGTGGCATGCTCAACGATTGAGCCACCCAGGTATCCTTAAAAAAAGCACAATTTCAGGAAAAGCTTTCAGCATCTTAGACCACGTTACTACTGTTAGAAAACTTTGGGGAATATCTCTTGTAGTATATGTTCTTTTAAAAAGAATGAGATAGCATCAGGGTGCCTGGGTGGCTCAGTCGGTTAAGAGTCTGACTCTTGGTTTTGGCTCAGGTCATGATCTCAGGGTTGTGAGATGGAGCTCTGCAGGAGGCTCTCTGCTCAGCTCGAAATCTGCTTGAGAATCTCTTTCTTCCTCTCCCTCTGCACCCCCCCTCTCAAATAAATAAATACATTTTTAAAATCTTAAAAAAAAAAGCATGATAAGCCCCTTGTTGCCAATTAAGGGTATATATCTACAGTCTAGTATTATTCTGTACCCAAACTTTTATTTAAAAAGGACATGAGAGTAACATAAAATTAACATAAACATTAACATAGGTCAATGGGAAAACCCAACAACCATAATCATGTCTGAAGATGACTTTAAGTGTCCTATGGTATAAGTATTCAAAGGTCTAAAAAATCGAGCTAATGTGCAACCAACCTTGAAGAACCTGGTTGAGGAAATTCTTCATCATGTAGATGGCTGTGGTGTCTTCTGTCTTCACATGACTGTCTGTGAACCAACCATTCTCAGCAATCAAGATCCGAGGGTTGTCATATTCCAGTTTAATCCAATTCAGCACTTCTCTTAAATTGAGTGACACATTTTGTCCCATTTTAGCCATGGTGTTCTGGGGCTTGAAATTGTTGGGTCCAAAGGAAAAGGCAAAGAAGTCAGCGGTGCCCCTCACATCCTTCTTCTCTGCTTCAGAGAAAAGGGGCAGAATGGAGAACGACTTCTTTTTCATCATCTCTGGATAGTCTCCATCCCCGTGGATAGGGTTGGCAAACCACCCGAGCACTGAAACCATGGACTGTTGACACTTGAGTATATCCACCATGTTTTCAGATCTGTTTGGCTCAATCCAATGGGATCCCAATGTGATTGACACCAAACCCTTCTGATGTGGGCGGAAATTTGTGTTGTAGTTATGCCAAACTTTTGAATGAGCCTGATAAGAAGAAAATATCATTAATCTTTCTTGTCCTTACTCACACGTATTGTAATTTGGCTGGTAGAAAGTCTTTTCATGGACAAACTAGTGACACACAGGGTGACCCAGGGGAGAGCTATCAGGGAACCCTGATGATCTCAAAGTCTGTTCTCTGTCTGCCTTTTCCTGTGCCTTCAACAGAAAGCCTCTCCTATATGATTGTCAAGGGGCAGGCAGAGAGTCCTGATCTTTCATTGTTCTATGGAATCTCCTTTTAGCCCTAACTTAGAAGTCCAAGATAATGCACTCTCAAAATCCTGTAAATGGATAATAGAGCCCACCTTCTAGACTTCTGAAGACTGACTGAATTAATATATGTAAAGGACTTTAGAACAGTATCTGGCATGGAGTAACTCCTACATAAGCCATTATTATTACTACTATGACTATTATTTTTATAACATTATTATTATTAAGACGATTTTATTTTTAAAACTCTTCTTTTATAACCCTATTATTATTAATATAACAGTTATTATTACCCTTATTAAAGAAGGGTGGCAGGGACTATACAAAGCAGGAAAGAGTGTGGGTTTTGGGTTCGGGCTTGAAGTTCAGGAACTTACCATGTGGCCTTGGACAATTCACTTCACCTTTCTGAAATCTCTTAGTATCTTCAGCTGTGAAATGAAGTTAATTCTAATGCCCTTTGTAAAGTTGTTAGATACAATGCTAACGTATATATTAAATATGTAGCAGACCATAAGGCATGTAGGAGGTAGTGCTCAAAGATGCCTGTTATTACTATTGGTCCTCCCAGAATTTATATTTCCAGTTGAGCTTTCTGATAACAGAGCCTCAGGATAGGTTTCCAGTCTGTTTAATAGGTATGCACTGAGTGCTTACTTAATGCTTGATTTGCCCTGCCCGGAGAGGCTGAAATAAATGGCAGGAGAATGTGCCTTCAGGAGCCAATCATCTTATTGAGAAAATAAGACTGAATGTGTGAAAATATAAATGGCATAAAATATAAATATAAATATAAAATGGCATAAAGTAGGTCATTAAGTGAAAAATTAGTGAAAAGTTTGGTGGGGAGCCTGGGTGGCTCAGTGGGTTAAAGCCTCTGCCTTCGGCTCGGGTCATGATCCCGGGGCTCTCTGCTCAGCGGGGAGCCTGCTTCCCCCCTCTCTCTCTGCCTGTCTCTCTGCTTGTGATCTCTGTCTGTCAAATAAATAAAATATAAAAAAAAAAAAAAAGAAAAAGAAAAGTTTGGTGAAGAGCCACAAGCTGTATCAGGAAGAAAAAATATCAAGGCCTACAATTAAGGACTCGAGGCTAGTTAATGCTCAAGGTCACCTTGTGACCTGGACAGGCTTAGAATTGTCCTTTATCTGTGTGACAGCATCTCTTCCCCTCAGACTTGCTTGCCTCTTGATGTCTCCTCCCAGGTGTTGCAATTTCTCCTCTCTTTGGTGTTTCTAAAACAAGTGCACAAACCCTTACTATTTTTTAAAAAATTTTACTTATTTGACAGAGAGAGAGAGATCACAAGTAGACAGAGAGGCAGGCAGAGTGAGAGGGGAAGCAGGCTCCCTGCTGAGCAGAGAGCCCGATGCGGGGCTTGGTCCCTGGACCCTGAGATTATGACCTGAGCCAAAGGCAGAGGCTTAACCCCCTGAGCCACCCAGGTGCCCACAAACCCTTACTATTTTTAACTCACAGTATCTGCTTTCTGTTCTGTTCCATAGCTTGTCATTTGCTCATTAGAAATATTTTATATTGGGTTGAATGATCTGAAATGCCTTTATGTAGGCCAGAAACCATCAAATCTGAGCAATGGTTCAAACCTAATAGATCCTGGGGCATCTGGGTGGCTCAGTCGGTTGAGGGTCGGAAGCTTGATTTCAGCTCAGGTCATGATCTTGGGCTCCTGGGATGGAGCCCCACGACCGACCAGCTTCCGGTTCCGGGAGTCTGCTTGACCCCCTTCCCTCTGCTCCTCCCTTGCTCGTGTGCATGTGCGTGGACGTGTGCTCTCTCTCTCAAATAAATAAAGGAATCTTTAAAGCAACAACAACAACCTAATAGATCCTGTGGACACTGAAAATGTCCCATACATTGGACTAGGATGGGGAGAGATAGGTGTTAACATAGGAAGAAAGGATTCCCAGACTGATGGATGCCTCCTTGCTTTACGCAAAATAGCTCATTTAAATCACCCCCTGAAAGATTTTCGGAAGGAGCAGATGCTTTGAAGTATTACCTATGTTCCACCAGTCCTTACTCAATTTTCACTGGAAGATCCCAGAATCATTTAGCACCCAAACATTCCCGAGGATACTTAAGAATGGTCTCCTTCTGGGGAAGTTTCAGGCCGCCGCCTGACTTCAGCTTCTGGAAGGAATCACAGGGGAGCCTGGGACAGCCTTCACCTCAAGTGGACTTAGTTGCTCTTTGTGGGCTTTTCTGGGGCTGGAATCCCCATAGAAAGACTTGAAGACTGCTTTTTTTTTTTTTTTTCCCTGATTTGATACAAAAGCAATCATTAGAACCCAAAGGCAGCATTCTTAGCTCTATTCTGATCTGTGCCTTAATCCCCTGCTAACCTCAGTAATTTCATTCACAAAAACCACAGCGATCCATACGTCTCTTCAGGGCTGTGGGGCCCTCTGATGTGAAAACCGTAAAGCACTAAACAAGCCAGATTCCAAGTCACAAACCAGCTGCCTCGCACATACGATGTCATCAGACACTAAAGGGAAGAGATGGCATCGGGAAGTGCTTATCACATCCGTCATCCTAGGAACAAAAAATGGAGAAGGGGATTTCAAGACAGATGTTCTAGTGCCTAGTTCAGTGACAATATGAAAGTGATGTAACCTATGATAAAATCTTGGTTGCATCAGCATTTTAATGAGAAACAAGGACCGCTTAGAAGACAACAGACAACGTATATTTGCAATTCCCTTCCAAGAGACTTTTCTGGAGATGCGCATATATAGTTACATACACACGTGTGTGGTCATGCCCCAAGGTGACCTTCGTATTCACAGTGTGTCTTTCACCTTTGCTACTATTTGCAGAGGCTATCGAGGTATCTAGGGTTATCTTTGCTCTGGACTGAAGACCGCTCTCCACTCTCCTGTGGGGACCGTGGGGGAGGGGCTTCGAGTGGCCCTTAGGGTTATAGCTTGATCCTGTTTGCCAAGTAATAAGGTAAAAAGTATTGCTCCGAGTTAGTGAGTTAGACATAGATCTTGATGGAACAGAGATATCTAGGTGTGTCCTTTGGTCTGACACTCATAAAGGAGGTCTACTGGGAGAACTAAAATGGGGTGCAGGAGTTCAGCCTGGGCCCTGCAACCTTGCACAATAGTCCTTGTGCGATTTTCAAGGTTACCCTCTATCTTGTACAAGGCCATCTACCTTTGGAATGATTGATTTAAGGGAGCTTCAACCTTTGTTCTTTAGGTTCAGTAGCTTAAAGGGGAAGTCAGCCGCTTTTTCTTTCTGAACCAGCTATCAGGGCCTGATGTCACTGAGAGACAGCCAGGGGCCGAATATCTCATTCTGTTCCTCCTTTTCTCTAATGTAGCAGCTTTCTTGGATGCCTCTGGAAGACCAGACTCAGATAAGTTCTCTGAATGATAGGAAGCAAATAAGATAGCAGGCACAACTTTAGAAACAAGATGTAAGTGGGGGTAGAGGTCAGGAGGACATGGTGGGATGCTTGTGGAGGGCACGGGTTGAAGACGGAATAAAAATCCTAGCACATCACACGTGTCCATATTTAAGGAGCCCCCGCATCCTTTGTCAAAAGCTAAATTTCCAAAGCCGTGCATGATTTTAGTCACATTGTGGTGGAAATATCTTCATGGGAACTCTGAACATGATTATTGTTAAAATTATTTCATAAAGAATCAAATAAAAACTGTTAAAGAAAATTTATTTTAAAATTCCACAACCAGGGCACCTGGGTGGCTCAGTGCGTTAAGCCTCTGCTTTTGGCTTTGGTCATGATCTCAGGGTCCTGGGATCGAGCCCCACATCGGGCTCTCTGCTCGGCAGGGAGCCTGCTTCTTCCTCTCTCTCTGCCTGCCTCTCTGCCTGCTTGTGATCTCTGTCTGTCAAATAAATAAATAAAATCTTAAAAAACAAAACAAAACCAAAAAACCCATGGTTTTAACATTGTTACAGAATTCTAATTTCAATGATATTATTACTAAATTCAACTAATGCTTGAGTCAGAGTCTAAACTGGCAATGCAGAGGGGAAAAGAGGTCTAGAATAAAGCTCATCATTAATTAAGTGAAGCACTTGTGGGTTTCCCACATTGGGAGGGAGCTTTGAAGAAATCAATAGCAGCAAATTGATGCTTAACTAAAGTTCAATTTCCTTGCGCGAGGAGAACATTGACGTGCCAACTCTCCAGAGGTCGGAATGGTATTTTCAGCTTCCTGTTATTATTACATTAACAATTGGGATCCTGTTGGTAATTTTTTCATGCAAAAGGACCATATCTCAGAGTATAATTGAAGCTAAAATGGCCAGGATGAGTGACTTGCAGCTTTTCCTGAGGATTTAGGAAGGAACAGTCAATGCAGAAGCCACTGTGGAAGTTACAAATAACACCATTATTCCAATATGAAAATAAGACCTACTAGTTTTAGGCCCGGCAACAAAGGCCGATTTTCCATGAACCCCTCACTTGCGTGGGTCCCTATAAAATGTTCTAAGTGGGTTGGAAGCCAGATTGTATTTAGAAGCATTTTTTTTTTTTAAGATTTTATTTATTTGACAGACAGAGATCACAAGTAGGCAGAGAGGCAGGCAGAGAGGAGGAAGCAGGCTCCCTGATGAGCAGAGAACCCGACGTAGGGCTCGATCCCAGGACCCTGGGATCATGACCCCAGCCGAAGGCAGAGGCTTTAACCCACTGAGCCACCCAGGCGCCCCTGTGTCCATACTTTTGGGGGCATTTTCTCACAGAGGGTCCCCTAGGTTGTATGTCTCAGGCCCATGCATTGTAGAACTGTGCCTGGCCTATGAGCTTCTCGAGGGCTTACTATCTGTCTTGTTCACAATTGTACAGAGAAAAGCCTGGCATAGAATCCTTGCTGAGTGAATGCCCAGTAGGGATCAGCTAGTTAGCTGGTCACCTGACAGACGATATTGGTCGCATAGCCCCCGCGAAGCAGATGTCATTTTTTCCATTTTAGAAAAGAAACTGAAATTCATAGAGGCTGAACACGGGGAAAGCTATATTTGAACTCAGGCATCTCTGATCACCTTACCAAACCATCCTGCTTTCTGTATGTCCCATCAGCTCTTTTTTTTTTTTTTTTTTAAATTTACTTATTGAGAGAGAGAGCACATGAGCAGTGGGAAGGAGCAGAGGGAGAGGGAGAAGCAGACGCCCCACTGAGCAGAAAGCCTGATGCGGGACTCAATCCTGGGACCCTGAGATCATGAACTGAGCTGAAGGCAGATGCTTAACTGACTGAGCCACCCAGGTGCCCCATCCCATCACTTCTAAATTTTGAAGCAGTTGAGGACCATTGGACACGAACCATAACATACTGTTTTAAAGTTATATGTTAAATTAATTTCTGCTGTACTTGCTTGGAATTGATTAAAAGAGCTGAAGAGTGATAGAATGACGGTATTGTAGCCTACTCTCACATGCTGAGAAAATATTTATTATGTCTGAAATTCAGGATCACCTACAAAGTTCAAGGAGGACTTTCCAGGAAATTTGGGGTTTTCAAAAAGCCATGTGATTGTCCAAGTGCCCAGCATGGCATGGAACATTCATGTGTAATTCCCTGGGCTTCTTTCTGAGAACCCGCAAAGCTGGCATTAGATATTGTCCTCACTGGTGTCAGAGGCTAAATGAGCCCTTAGGGACCACGTCCACACTTGATCATCTTGACTGAGGATCCAGATCTTTACACTGTTGTAAATGTTAAAGCCAAGATGGGAAGAGAGCATTCCCCACAGCACAATTTCCAAGAAAATCACAATGAAATGGTCCTTAAAGATGAGTGACTTTCATGATCAGATAGAACGGAACAGTGATGAAATTACAGGACCATAGAAAATGAATCATATAAATAGTCATAAGAACTAACACGGATCTCGTGCCTGATGTGCTGGGCACTGTTCTAAAGTGCTTCCCACATACTATCTCATTTAATCCTCATTCAAGAGAATTATGGTAGGTACTCTAATAAGCATTCTACTTTAGAGGAGAGGAGACCAAGGGGGAAGAAGGTTAAATAAATAACCTGCCCAGTTTCACAAACCAAATCAGCATGCTGTATTGCTCCAAGTTCTTTTTTTTTACTTTTTTAAGATTTAATTTATTTATTTTTTGGAGAAAGAAAGACAGCAAGAGGGAACACAAGCCGGGGAAGTAGGACTGGGAGAAATAGGATCCCCACTGAGCAGGGAGCCTGATGCGGGACTCAATCCCAGGACCCTGGGATCATGACCTGAGCCGAAGGCAGACACTTAATGACTGAGCCACCCAGGTACCCTATTGCTCCAAGTTCTGTGCTCTTGCCTGCTATGTTGGGTTAGAGGATGGACCTGAGACTTGGCCCTGGACCTGGACCTTGAACTTGACCCAACCTTCAAAAATCTCCTCTTTGTGGATGAGATGCCCAAGACATAAGGGACTTGCCCAAGGTCTCAGGGGCAAAGCTAGAATTAGAATGAAGTCTTTCGGCTTCCTCATTTGCTGTCATTTCTAGGACATTATGCACCTTAATCTGTATGCCTTTGAAGCATACTTTTATGCCATCGACACAGAGGCCCCAAAACAAGGGCCAGCACGCCCTAAAAGCCATGTGATTTCGGATCCCAGCGACACTCTCAGGGAAGAGCTGAGCTGTGAGTCCTGGCGTTGACACCGTCATGCACCCTTACCAGTTGGGACACCACAGCAGTACCCAGACAAACCAAGAATTCACCAGCATTACCTTCTGCTTATTTTTTTTCCTCCCTTATAGAAATTACACACAACAGCAAAAGCAAGTTGCAAAATATCATTTGACCTCTTTCCTTCAATCCCCAGCTATTATGATGTCCTTCTCTGCACTCTGCATTCATTCACACTAACAATTGTTTAAATTCAAGTCTACAAATCCTTATTTAACATATACAAAGCACTTTGGTAGGCGTTCGGAAAAAGAAAACAACGTTCACAAGATAGCTCCTGCCTTCAGATGAACTATAACCTCTAATAGGAAAGAGAAGAGAAGATAGGGATAAAAGCAGGATATTTTTGGATTTCAATTTATCAGAGACGATAATCAAAACTTAATGTAAGAATATGATGCAAATTTTGTGAAAGAAGTAATTGTATGTATGTGTTCATATGCACATAGAAAAGTATTTGGACATTGGTGTGGGGCTGGGAAGCAAGGAAAAAGGAGACTGTTCATTTTTTACTTTATGTCTCTCTGTATTGCTTGAGTGTTTTGCATTAAAAATGCATTCTTTTTATAATTTATTTATTTAAGATTTTATTTATTTATTTATTTATTTATTTATTTGTCAGAGAGAGAGAGAGAGCGCGCGCGCGCACAAACAGGGGGAGCAGCAGACAGAGGGAGAAGCAGGCTCCCTACTGAGCAAGGAAGCCGGATGACCCTGAGACCATGACCTGAGCCCAAGGCAGACACTTCACCCACTGAGCTGCCCAGGTGTCCCTATTTTTGTAGTTTAAAAAAGTCAAGAATTGGTAGAAACAAATGTTTTCTGTCTGCTAATTTAATTGTTGTACGCTGTTACTCTTTAGTTTCTCTAAAGTTCCAAAAATCTCAAAGGAAAAAAAACTGAAACTTAAGTAAAAAATTGTTATTCTAGGGGTACCTGGCTGGCTCATTTGGTTCAGGTCACAATCTCGGGGTCCTGGGATGAAGCCCTATATCATGCTCCTTGCTCACCGTGGAGTCTGCTTGTCCTTCTCCCTCTGCTCCTCTGCCCCTATTCGTGCTCTCTCTCTCAGATACATTAAAAAAAAAATTTTTTTTAAATTACCTAAAAATATTTCAGGCTTTTAATAAATGCCCTTAATTCTGGAAATTACAGTGTTTTTTTTGTGTGTGTGCGTGTGTTTTTTTTTTAAGATTTTATTTATTTATTTGACAGACAGAGATCACAAGTAGGCAGAGAGGCAGGCAGGGGTGGGGGGGGAGCAGGCTCCCTGCTGAGCAGAGAGCCCGATATGGGGCTCAATCCCAGGACCCTGAGATCACGACCTGAGCCGAAGACAGAGGCTTAAGCCACTGAGCCACCCAGGTGCCCTGGAAATTGCAGTGTTTATCCAATTGCTGAATTATCTGTTACCAATATCACATACAATGAATTAATAGTCTTATTCATTCATCAGCTGGTTTGAGAAATATTTATACAAAGAAGAACTGAACTAACAACTAAGCAGAGCATGGTGGAAAGCTTGATGAAAATACTTTAAGGGGTGCCTGGGTGGCTCAGTGGGTTAAAGCCTCTGCCTCTGGCTCAGGTCATGATCTCAGGGTCCTGGGATTGAGCCCCACATTGGGCTCTCTGCTCAGCGGGGAGCCTGCTTCCCCCTACCCCCTGCCTGCCTCTCTGCCTCCTTGTGATCTCTCTCTCTCTCTCTGTCAAATAAATAAATGACATCTTTAATGAAATGTTGTTATTCTAGATTCCATTGTCTATTAAAGAATGCCTTTTGGGGGCGCCTGGGTGGTAAGTGTCTGCCTTCTGCTCAGGTCATGATAGCAGGGTCCTCGGATCCAGCCCTGCATCAGGCTTCCCGCTGAGCGGGTCTGCCTGCTGCTCCCCCAGCTTGTAATCTCTGTGTGTCAAATAAATACATAAAATCTTAGGGGAAAAAAAAAAAAAGGATGTCTTTTTACTCCATAGTAGTATGTTGATATTCAGATTTTTTTTTTTTTAATTTGACAGAGAGAGATCATAAGTAAGCAGAGAGGCAGGCAGAGAGAGAGGAGGAAGTAGGCTCCTGGCTGAGCAGAGAGCCCAATGTGGGGCTCGATCCCAGGACCCTGGGATCATGACCTGAGCCGAAGGCAGAGGCATTAACCCACTGAGTCACCCAGGTGTCCCAGTATGTTGATATTCAAAGGGAAAAGCAGGAGACATACAATACATATACAGATAACATAAAAGAATGATAGCGGTAAAGCCCCAGCCCTCTTTTTAAAGATTTAGTCGCATAATCTCTGGTCAAGATATGACACTATGAAGAACCCTTCAGTACACTGCCCCCAGTACTAAAGATCGGGGTTTCCTCAGCTGGGAGACATCCCCCAAATATTTTCCAGAAGATCGCCCAGGAACCATTTGAATGACGTCAGTGAGTCACTCTTTCCTGGTGAAGAAGTTAGAAGGTCCGGATCTTTTCTCCGCTTCCTACCACTTTTCAGCAACAGAATCCTTCATGTTTAATGGTTTAATGTTTCCCTCTTCTTTGAACATAGACTAAATGAGTGTTGAGTTTTCTCAGTAAGATTTTTCATATGCAATTAATTTTTTATATACAAGTAAATGGCTTATTGTACTCTACCAGCAAATGTAAAGTTTTCCTCAGTTCATTTATTGCATCATATCTAGTACGGCTTTCAGTGTTTATAGTATTTTCTGATTTCTAGTTGGGCCAAATTTTCCGTGTATGAAAGTATCTGTATCAAATCAAGCTGTTTAAATATGATCATAATGTTACTCTCTGAACATTTATAATTACATTTATTTAAACTCTTGTTAATCATTCACTGAAGTATAACTTTTTCTAATTAACAATTAGAAAAAGTAAATATTGCTCTCTTGAAGATTTTAGAAAACAAACTGTCTTTTATAAATAGGTTTTTTTAAAAATAGAACTCATATCTAACCATGGTATTTTGGTTATGGGAACTGCCTTTGACAATTCTTACCCACAGGCAGTTTTTATCTTTTTATTCAAATTTGATCAGAAATGCCTCTAAGGATGCAAGTCTTAACTTGTTGGATCCATACTTTCTATATTTTATTAGAGATGTCTTAGATCTTAAGGGAGATGAGTTGGGATTTAATACAAGCATCATGGATTAACTAATTCAATGAATAATTGTGTTAACATTTATTTAAACTTCAGATGGTTTTGCCAAGTGCACACAGAAAGGACCAAACATTACTTTAATGGGACACTAAATTTGTGGGCAAATAAAACTCTAGAATCCTGGGGACACATGGGAAATATCATGGTTAATGTATGAGTCAAGGATAAATTTTTTTTTTTAAGATTTTATTTATTTATTTGTCAGAGAGAGAGAGAACCACACAGGGAGAGTGGCAGGTGGAGGAACAGGCTCCCCGTTGAGCAAGTAGTCCAATGCAGGGCTCGATCCCCGCCCCTGGGATCATGACCCGACCCGAACTGAAGGCAGTTCTTAGTCAACTGAGCCACTCAGCTGTCCCAGGGATAAACTGTTTATAGATTTTTTTTGGGGGGGGGGAACATGTCGATGGGTGGTTCTGGTCTTTAAATAGGCAAAGTGAAGTTAAATGTCTGTGAGTCAGTGTCAATGCAAGTGGCTTCCATGGGCTTCAAGACCATAAATTGTTCTTTTTCACCGAAGCTACGTAGCTGATTCATGTCATCAAACCTTGTTAGCTTGGATTTGGATGGGTAAGATTTGAATTTTGGCTCTGGCAACTATTGTAGGGTAAAAAAAACCCTTTCCATTTCAAAATATTATACTTAGTCTTCAGCTATTGGTGGGGGCTTAGACAGAAGAGGTTTAAAAAATGACATTCAATCTATTTAAATGTGCCTGTAAAACACTGCAGCCCTCTTGTTCAAGAAAGTAGTTGCAGCATACTAATCCTGTTGGCAAAGAAGTCTTGGCTATTAATCATGTGAATGGTGGCTTTTTCACATCATTGCTGTGTCTTGAATTTTAACACTAAATTTTGGTTAGGAATTGTAATAGGGCCTTTAAGAAGTATACTACATAAAGACAATTGTTTTCTTTTAAAATAAAAATAATCTCTTTACTTCTTTTATTTTTTAAAAATTTAAAAAAAGATTTTATTTATTTATTTGACAGACAGAGATCACAAGTAGGCAGAGAGGTGGGTGGAGAGAGAGACAGAAAACAGGCTCTCCACTGAGCAGAGAGCCCGATGCAGGGCTCGATCCCAGGACCCTGGGATCATGACCTGAGTCCAAGGCAGAGGCTTACCCCACTGAGCCACCCAGTGTAAATGTTCATAACATATAAAAATGGAAAGAATACTATAGTGGGTCTTCATGAACACATTACTCAGTTTCAGGTGTCTTCAATATTCTGCAGCTTGTTACAGGATGGGCTTTTAATGTAAAATTTTTTAGTAGAAACAGGCATACATTATTGATTTGCTTGTTTTAAAAAGACTATGTGTTAATGCCAGAATCCATGCTGGAGTGTGTGTGTGTGTGTGTGTGTGTGTGTGTGTGTCTGTCTGTCTGTCTGAAATTCATTTCAATTTCAATAATTGAAATTGAAATTCAATTCAATTCAATTTTATTCAGTGGCAGTTTTAAATCCTCTCTAGGACAGGTAGATCTTCCTTAAATAGAAAATAATTGAACTATTGAAATAATTGAAAATCAATTGAACTATTTGTTGGATACTTAACACATACCCAGCCTGGTGTGAGCTTCTCTGAGGGAATGATGCCAAGAAATATTAAGACATCATTCTGCAAAGAGGTAGAAAAATAGGGAATAAATCAAGTTTTATCCCAGGCTCAGGAACACCCTGGTGAGGCCTTGACCTTGAGTACAGTTTCCTAAGATTTCTTGTCCTGAAAGCCTCTTTCACAGTATTAAGCAATCTCTTGAACCCCTGAGGAATTTGAAAAACAATTTCATCATTAGTGTGTAATATACAAAAAAGTGTTGGCATATATTTTATTTTACATAAGCCTACTTTGTTAAAAATTGTATTGAAAAGTTTATGTTAAATAAATTGAAAATACTCAGAAAATAAATTATGGATATTTAAGAGGCTCCTATAACATGTGCATAAATATTAGCATTTTCCCATTTAATAGTGTTACATTATTCAAACTATTTTAATTACATAAGAAAAAGCATTTTATGACACATTTTAAAATGGCACACTGTGTTTGGTTTTAGGATCAAATGTATTAACGTGGTGTTTTCCAAGTCTGATACATCCTCCTCTTTGTGCACTTTGTGCAAAGTCATCACCTTAGGTGTAATGAAGATGAAATTTTTTGTTAAATGTTACAAACTTATTTTAAGGGTATTTGACTGGCCTCATGTATTGCAGGAAAAAAAATTTCATTTCAAAATAAACATTTTAAAGAAAAACATTTTAGTAAATAATGGTACACGTGGCACTTGGATGTGCTAACAAACCAAAAACAAAACAAAACAAAACAAACCCAAAACCTCAAAACCAAACCCAGCAAAAAAACCCAACATGAAGCCATGTACAAAAAACCCGAACTTTGTTGTGGCATCAAAAATGGATAAAAAATTGTTTATGTTTGTTTGAATCCTTGAATTTTGCTTTTGAAAAAGTACAAGCTTTCAAAAAATACAATTGGTGTTTGGTTTGTGAGTAAGTAAGTCTCTGAGAGAAACCCTTGGGGGCAGTTCTTACAAGTGTTTCACCAACAACGTGAGCTAGTGGGGCAATCTCGATTCTCAACGTGTGAAAAGCCAAACTAGACATAAACTAATTTAGAGTTTATCTACACAACTTGCAGCTCTGGTGAAAATCTCGAGACGATTTTCTAAAATTGAGGGAACTTTATGTCCCTCATACTACTTCTCTTTCAAAATCCTTGCTATTTATGCTTCATGTCTTCAGCCCAGTTATCTAGTAGAGGTTCATATCAGTGCTTTTCAGAAGAGGGAAAGGAGAGGAATTTTGCCTGCCACTTGCTGGGGCCATTTGGCAATGTCTGGAGGCAGTTTTGCTGTCATAAGCCTGGGGACAAGGGAGTTACTATTTTCTAGTGGGGAGAGGCCAAGGAACATTCTACATTGCACAGAACACCCCACCACAGAAAAGAATTACTTGACCCGAAGTGTCAACAGTCCTGAGGTTGAGAAATCCCGACACTATGTAAACAGTGCATGTCTACGAAAGATAAAAATTTAAAGCAATGAAGTCAAAACTATCATGGAAGCTATTTTGTGGCATAATAAACGGAATGACTTCCCCTCTTACGAGCAAACTCATCTCCCTCAACTTCTGTGCATGTTTACTTAGGGGCTCTCAGATGTTCCCTTTTGAGGGGGGGACCTACAAATTTAAATTTTCATGCATATTGATTGGCTTAAAAATAGAAAGAAAACAGACATCTTAACTGCCTTTACTAATGTGAAAACTTGGGGCTTTGCTGATCTGAGGGATGAGAGCAAGAGGGCCATATAGGCTGGAATCCATCTCGAGGATTTTAAAAACTGGACTTGAAAGAGAGAAATCTTTCTTCTACAGAAGAGAGAAGGATGCCAACCCCCAAGAAGGAAAGGACATGAGAGAGGGAGATGAAGGACTTCTGACAGTGTTCTCATTATGGGGTCATTTGTCCTTTGATTTGGCTACTCAGCCAGGGAATCGTCCATTCTTGCTAAGGTGTCTTGAATTAGGCTCCTGTCCCTCCCAACCAAAAAGTCCTGACTAATATACCAGTAGATCAACATGGGTAATATTTCAAGAATCAGCTATAATGCAACGAAGTATGAATTTTGAACTCGAGATTGGTTTTTCAATTGCAGGATTTGAGATAGAAATCCTACACTACTCATGCAACAAAAATATTACATACATTACAGCATGTATGTAATATTCTGTGCTCGGTGCTGGAAACACAAAGACAAAGAAGAGCCTCTCCTTTCCAGGAGCTCTCAGGTTACTTGGGGAGACCAAAGAGTAGCATATAGTATGAGTGCTATGACAGAAGCAATCCTGTCTTAATTATGGGACCCGTTAGGAGGGACACTAACCCCAACAAGTCAAGAACAACTTGGAGGTGGTGACTGCCTAAACGGAGTCTTGAAGGACATCAGATGGGTCAAGTAGGGAGTTCGAAGGGCATCCTCACAGGACAGAATGTTAGTAAAGGCTGAGTGGGAGAGGAACAATGAGGTAAGACCAAGACACTGCCATTCATGCACTATAGTAGATCATGGGGTACAATGGGCTGGCATTAGTGATGGGCATGGGAGAGTGGCCAGGAAGGAGCCTGGAATAGAGGCCAGGGGTTGTGGGTTGAGTATCTTGGTGAAAAATCAGGACTTTAGTCCCAAAAGCTTTGGAGAGCCACTTAAATGGATTGTATGCAAGGCAGGATGTATGTTAGAAATAATCACTCTGTGCATAAAGCATGGAGGATAATAATAGGCACCTGGCAAGGTTGTTGCCAAGATTGCAGATATATTTAAAGCCATGATTATCATGCTTAGAGATGGCCAAGTCAAAAAATGTACTCTCTCTGTTCCAAATACTCCTCAAAACCCAGAGTGGAGCATCTCTTAATGGGTATGATTATGGCAGTTCTGTTTTTTGGTTTTTTTTTTTTTACCTGAAGCTTAGACTCACTGTAATGTAATCACCAAATCTGCAATAAAGTTGGGATTTAAAGTCCAGGTCAGTCTCAGAACTGACTAGGCCATTCAGGTTTTCTCCAAACCAGGACACTGCAGACTGAAATGGAGTTTTCAAGGTTATCCTGGAACTGGAAAGACCCCAAGAGCCACTATGAAATCTTTTATCAGTGTCTGAGGGGTGAGGAATAAAGTTGATTGAGGTTTTTTTTCTTTAAAGATTTTATTTATTTATTTGACACACAGAGATCACAAGTAGGCAGACAGGGAGGCAGAGAGAGAGAGAGGGGATGCAGGCTCCCCACTAAGCAGAGAGCCCCATGCAAGGCTCGATCCCAGGACTCTGGGATCATGACCCAAGCCAAAGGCAGAGGCTTTAACCCACTGAGCCATCCGGGCGCCCCAAGTTGATTTTTATATTAGGCTTTTTTTTAAAACTTAGTGAAATGTTTGAACTCGGACTCAAAACAAATCCTCAAGAATGCTGCTTCTGGGTCACAGGTGGGAAAATAAGGAATAAATACCTGATTACGACATAAAATATCAAATTAATCTTTTCCATGTCAAAGGAAGAACAGAGAAGGAACCAGTGGGAAAAATGAGTTCACCTCGGGCTACCAAACCATTGCAAGATTTCTCTCTGGAGCTCTATGTCTCTGGGCTAAGAAGGATATTCCACTTTCTGGCTGATTTCAAGGGACCCCTTACACTCCTTATTTGAGCTAGTGATTTAGAAATTTTAAAGAGATAGGAGAAATTATTTGGAAAAGTCAATAATTTAAAAATGTAATGCCTCAATTTAAAACAATAAAATTTATTTCACTATTGGAGAGTACTAATTTTGTGTTAAAGGCAGAGTCTGTCTTGAATTAGGGGACAATGAAAAACATCTGAAAATACAGCATTTTATATGTGAAGTTTGAAAGCAATGTCTATTGGTTAGTTACAACTTTTTCCCGTGTATTTTTTTTATCCAATAGCCAGTTTTTAAGGCTTTAAATTAACCACTAAAGTATATTGTTCCTGAAAATTCCTATTGTGAACATTTTTCAAGGTGACAGAAAACTTCAACAATTGAGAACGTTTTTCTTTTAAGAAGGTTAAATAAACATATATGGGCAAGTATGTGCCTATTTAACTCTAAAAAGATTATATAAAAGACCACCAACAGTAGCTTCCCCGAGGCTGAAATTGTCAGGTGGAAAGGGAGAGAGGAATTGAACTTTTTCACTATATATACTCTGGTACAATCTGATGTTTCTCAATCTACACAAGCCTGTAGCATTTATAAATGCATACATTTTAATAATTTAAAGAACTAGATAAAAGGAACAGTTTTCTAACTTATATATGCACAATCTTCATCATTAATAGCTCTACGTTTTCTCCCCTTTAAGGTCTTACTTGCCAAATTACAGTACACCCTCACAGCAATCATAGGTTCTATAGACAACGCTAGTCAGAGATACCTTAAATGACCTTGAAGTTATAATACAATTTGTTTATGGCAAAGGCAGATGCGACTGAACCATAGTACAACACCTGTGTATAATATAATCGCCCAGCAAGTTCAAAAAGAAAAGAAGGTGGGTAGGTATTTTTGAATGTGCAAATTTAGACCTTGGAGTAATTTTATGTTCCTATACATTTTTTCTACTTTTACACATTTCACGTTTGATTATCAAAAATCAAATTACTCCTCCTAGCACATTATGAAACAGTACTAATAAACTGTCTTCATTTTCAAAATGTGACAAGAGTCCAGAGTAATTTATTTTCCCCAAGGAAACTATTGGACTCAAGAAGTTTAACCTGATTCTAGATATTGGCTTCAGTGTGAGACGAAGTCACTTTAAAAATCCCTGAAAAACAATCTGAGGGGAATGAAGTGGTGGGGGGGGGGGGGGAGGTGGGGGAACCAGGTGGTAGGTATTATAGAGGGCACAGATTGCATGGAGCACTGGGTGTGGTGCAAAAATAATGAATACTGTTATGCTGAAAATAAATAAATTTAATTAATAAAAAAAAATCCTAAAAAAAAAATCCCTGAAATATCGCTCTTTTAAAAACATTCTTAATAAAGACATTTGGTGTTTAATTATGTTGTCATCTATGAATTAATTCACGTAATCCTACTAAGCTTCAGTTTCCTTATCTTTAAAATGAGGATGCTAATAGGACTTAGTTCACAAAGTTATTATGAGGATTAGCTGTGATAATGCATACAGAATGCTTAGTATTGTCTTTGGTACACAGTAAGCATCCAACCAATATTTGCTATTACTTTGCTTACATTTTCACTGTTTTAGTAACTTGAACATCTCCCAACTTTAACTCTAGCTTTTAAAACCGAGTGGAGAATAGTTTTCCCAGTTTTTATATTACCAGTGTAATTTTACCTCCTAGAACAGTTAGCCTCATCTTTTCTGCCATGTAACACAGATAAAACCAACTGTGAAGTGCATTTTTCTCCATTCCTGTGTTTAATACAGATCAGTTAGTTAACATGTATTTAGCTTATTACTGCTAAGTGTCACTAAGAATAACAATACTAACCACAAAGGGTGACTGGAAAAGGTCAAGCTGTAAAAAATTTCTGAAATGGTTACACATTGTCAGAAAAGGGTTCAGCAACTAGATTTCTAAAGTACTGGTTTTTCACTGAATGAAAGGAAACTCATGTTCTCACACTCTAATGCCTACTTGTAGATTTTAAGAGTTAAACTTATTTTTTAATTTTGCAAGTCATATTTATTTATTTATTTTTAAAAGATTTTTGTTTCTTTGACGATAAAGATCACAAGTAGGCAGAGAGGCAGGCAGAGAGAGAGAGTGGGAAGCAGGCTCTCTGCTGAACAGAGAGCCCGATGTGGGGCTTGATCCCAGGACCCTGAGATCATGACCTGAGCCCAAGGCAGAGGCTTTAATCCACTGAGCCACCCCGGCGCCCCCAAGAGTTAAAAAAATTTTTAAAGCGCAACCCTTAAGGATAAAAATTGGCTTAACACATTACTAAGAGCTTAGATACATAAAGCTCGACCTTAAATGTGAAATTAGAGGCGAGAACTTGTGAGTTAGACTACCATGAGTTGAGTTGTTGTCAATAAAAAGAATTATTTAAACACAAGATACATTTCTTAGCATTTCTTTTTAACTCCTGCCCCTTACATTCGGAAGCTTTAACATGAAGCCAGCTTACAGGTGGTACAGTACCTTGATTAGGTTGTGTCCCACAGTGTAGACAGCTGCTAAGTTTCCCTTCTCTCCAGGAGCATGCATACCTGTCCCATACCCATGCCAAGCGACTAGATACGGATTGTGAATTGTAATCCAGTATTTGACGCGGTTCCCAAACGTCTGGAAACAGTAGGTGGCATAGTCATTGAAGATATCTGTTATGGTTTCATTTTTCCACCCCCCATATTTTTCTTGTAGTGCCAGAGGCAAATCCCAGTGGTATAAAGTAACTACAGGTTCAATGTTTCTCAGTACTAAAGCATCGAGAAGAGCATTGTAGTACTGGACACCTTTTGCATTGGCAACTGCCGCTATCCCATCAGGGAAAAGCCTTGGCCAGGAAATTGAAAACTGATAAAAAGAAACTCCAATAAAATCCAGGGCTGATAAATCTTTTTCCAGAAAAATGTAACTGTCACTGGAACTATTCATGCTGTTGACATTTTTAAGGTGTGTTTGGATGAAATGATCCCATATAGAGGGTCCTTTTCCATCTGTCTTCCAATTCCCTTCCACTTGAAATGCTCCAGTCCCAACACCCCAGAAAAAGTTTTTAGGAAAAGTGTCATAGAGAAACAGCTGACTTTCATTTACCGGACTAAAATGAGGAGTTTTAGACCATACAGCGCTTCCGTCCCCAGACAATCCAGTAACAGCTCGTAGGAGAATAAATGCCGACAGGATGACAGATCTTTGCAGACCGCGGTTGCACATTTTTTTCCTGTAGTGTATGTTTCTTTCATGGGCGCTGCGGAAAATCCATTCATTCCCTGGAGATCCAGCCGCACAGCCTGGCTTCGCTGGCAGCTCACTGCCCGCCTGTCTTATCAAACGCTTCAGTAAAGCTTGTGATTGTAAAGCTCTGTCAATGATTAGCTTGAACTGTGAGCCTTGGGATGGGTCATGGAGAGCGACGTAATTTGCTTGTTTCCTCCTGCCTTACTCTGGGGAAAATGATATGAAAACGCATCACTGACAGTAGTTTGAATGCATAACTAAAACATAGATAAACAATGACTAAAAATACCATATTCTCTTTGTAGCCTTTCATGTGACCCAAATCTTTTCTGAATGTTTTGAACACTATTGAATAAAGTGTATACCTTTCCGATGTTCGTGGGTTTTGAGCGGTAATTTTATTATTTCATGTTTCAGGAGAAGCGATACCAATAAGTAGCATTCCTATAGGCTGATAATCCAGAATGAGGAAATACAATAAGATATTACACTTCTGCAGAAATTATAACACATCTAAGGATACTCTTATCAAATGCTACCTATCTTAAGAAAATTTTAAAAATGTATTCATAGATTTGAGAGAAATGAATGAAGCAGTATATAGCAGTTTCTGGATGGAAACACTGAATACTTTCTCATTTAATTTATACATTTAACTGCGCTTTCAATCTAAATCCTCTAATCCCAAACTGGAGTTCAACAAAATTATTGTGAAAGTTCACTTGACAAATAAATAGGCAATAATTACAAAGAAGAAAAAAAAAGAAAAAGGAAAAAAAACCCTAAAAGGGGCATCTGGGTGGCTTAGTCATTATGGGTCTGCCTTCAGCTCAGCTCATGATCCCAGCGTCCTGGGATCGAGCCCTGCATCGGGCTCCCAGGGATTGAGCCATGCATCAGGCACCCAGCTCAAGCAGGAAGCCTGCTTCTCCCTCTCCCACCCCTGTCAATTCAATAAATGGATGAAATCTTTTAAAAAAAGAAAAAGCCCTGAAAAAGAAAATAGTGAAGGCACAGATTACCTTTGGATATGAAAACATGAAAAAAAAAAAAGCACAACTTAAACAGCATGATTTTGGAATAAGAATGAATAGAACAATAATACTGTCCAGAATCCATAGCCTCCAGATAACTTTCTAAAAATTTAGTCTTTTAACTATTTGAAGTATCCCATAATAATGAATGGCAGAGTGTTTAACAGTTTTAGCCTCTGGACTCAGACTGCGTGGGTTTAAATATAGCTGTGTGACTGGGGACAAGTAACTTAACCTCTCTGCACCCCAGTTTCCAAGTTAGGTAAGAAAAGGGATAATGCTGGTATCTACAGCATGGATGAGTGTGAGAATTAAGTGAGTTAGTACATGGAAAGCACTTGGAAGAGACGCTGACCCATAATAAGGACTCAACGAGCATTCTTATTTCTATGTGAAAAGGAAGGATTATTCAGAAAGTGATGCTAAGATTCAGTATGAAAGATGCTATATTCTGGCTCCTGCCCACACCTTGAACTTCATTCCTCTTCAGTTAGCTACATGTAGAACGCGTCCCATCAGCCATAACAAACCACGCTGTGTTTGCTGGACACACGTGGAGGGCTCACGTCCTCTGTCTTGATATGTGGACTCTTTGCCAGGATGTGTGCCCCCTTCCTCTAGCTCATGTCCATGGTACCTCCTCTAGCAAGACTCTCCCATTCCCTAGTTTGTTTTGAATTACTTATTTATTTAACTGAAACTTGTGTAAATTACATATTTATTTATCTACTTATGTAAGTAAAGTTTTATATTACTTATTTATTTCTTAAATGAAATCTAAATAAAATCTATTTAAATTACTTATTTCAATGTATTTAAATCACTTGCTTGTTTATTTAAACACATTACTTCTTGATTTATCCTCTTGTGAAACATCTGCACAATCGCTGTAGGTAAAGTCACTGCAGAGTCTTCGCTCCTTCTGTGTCTGATCCCAGCTTACTTTGACCGGCACCAACGTTGGCCTTTGCAGTCCCCCAACTCTCTTCATTCTGTTCTGGCATTGCTTTCACTGTTTCCTTGACATCTGTTTCCTCTTATACCCGCCAAGTCTGTATCTGGGTTCATTTTTGAAGGCGTGATCCAAGAAGTCATAAATCAGCCTAAAGCCAGTTGTCTTGTCTTCCCTTCACCATAATAGGCTCTGGATCCAAATACAAAGGTGACATCTGGTGTTGTCTTGTACATTTTGGCTAGTTTTTCCCCGAATTTCTGTCTTAGTTACTATGGTATTCTCCGGGGTGAAGTAGGCCGTTGGTCATGAACTTCCTGGTCTGGATGGTAACCACGTCGCTCATGATGGTGGTTGATCCTCATGCAGCCAGAGGAACTAAGACAGTTGGATTTGACACAGATGTGTCTCCTTCATTTGTGTTCCTGGGATAGCCCAGACTTCCTCTGTTAGGACACTTCTCACACAATACATTTATCTGTAACCCCTGTTTGACTTACAGTTCTCTCTTGGTCTCTCTTTTCTAAAAACAAGGGCCATGACTGGTCCGTAGAGAGTATCTGGGGCCTCCTAGTCACTAAAGTTGAATGAATGTGCCTGTAGAATATATACCACTATCACCACATTTATCACATAATCCTGGAATTGTTTTTCTACTCCACCGGCCTGGAAGAATGTCTCCTATCTGAAATTTTATCATCACTTATCTGAATAAATGCTTAATCATTAAATGAATGAATGGAGTTGATGCAATTAATTCACTATTTGTAAAATATTTTTTCCAGATTTGCTGAGATGTAATTGACATGTAACATTGTATTAATTTAAATGCACAGTGCAATGATTTGATATATGTATATATGGTGACCTGATGACTAAAAATAAAATTTTTATTTTATTTTTTAATCTTTATTTATTTATTTATTTTTAGAGTTTATTTATTTATTTGACAGAGAGAGACACAGTAAAAGAGGGAACACAGGCAGGGGGAGTTGGAGAGGGAGAAGCAGGCTTCCCGCCAAGCAGGGATCCTGATGAGGAGCTCCATCCCAGGACCCTGGGATCATGATCAGAGCTGAAGGCAGACGCTTAATGAGTGAGCCACCAAGGTGCCCCTAAAAATAAAATTTTTAAGTTGATAATTTACCCCTCACAGATACATTTAATTAAAAATATATATAGTTACAGAAAGCTAGGAGAAAAATGAAAGCAAATATTAAATTACATAAATATATATTTTATGTATAATAGTTTATATATATACTATATATAGTTTTTATATATAGTTTATATATATAGTTTTAAAAACTATAAATACATAGTTTATATAATGATATTTATTTACTTACATATGAGCTCATATAAATAATTTAACTATAATTAAAATATATGAAAAAATTGAAAAGCAAATAACAAACTTGGAAAATATTACAGCAAATCTAGAAGGCAAATGGCCAACTTTTTATTATATAAGTAACTCAGACTAAGCAATAAGAAAAACACTCTAAATTAAAGAAATGGTGGGCACCTGGGTGGCTCAGTGGGTTAAAGCCTCTGCCTTCGGCTCAGGTCATGATCCCGGGGTCCTGGGATTGAGCCCCACATTGGGCTCTCTGCTCAGTGGAGAGCCTGCTTCCTCCCCTCTCTCTGTCTGCCTCTCTGCCTACTTGTGATCTCTGTCTGTCAAATAAATAAATAAAATATTTAAATTAAAGAAATGGCAAAACAACATGCACAATAAATATGCAAAAGAGGAAGCACAACTGTCTAGCTAAAGAAAAAAATTTAAATAACCAGCAATCAAAAACACATATAAAAATAACTCTAGAAGTGCCTGGCTGGCTCAGTTGGTAGAACATATAACTCTTGATCTTGGATTTGTAGGTTTGAGGCCCACTTTGGGTAGAGAGATTACTTAAAAAAAAAATCTTAAAAAAACCCCCAAACTTCAAATATTTTCTCTTGTTAAATTAGCAAGAATAAAAGTAAGTGATAAAAACTGCTGTTAATGAGATTGTAACACATTGCTGGTTAGAACATGAATCTGTAAAACATTAAAGAAAGGAATTTTCTAATATATAATTAACCTTAGATTTTTTTCATGTCTTAATTCAGTAATACTAGAAATTTATCATAACAAATAATTCTAAATACATAAAATGCTATAGCTGCAAATATCTTATAGCAGTATTATTTATGATGGTAAAAATGTTTGTTTATTTATAATGACTATTTTTAAAGATTTTATTTATTTATTTGACAAAGAGAGAGTGGCACAGGTAGGGGGAGCAGCAGGGAGAGGGAGAGGTAGAAGCAGGCTCCCCACTGATCAGAGACCTTGACATAGGACTCCATTCCAGGACCCTGGGATCATGACTTGAGCCAAAAGCAGATGCTTAACCAACCGAGCCACCGAGGTGCCCCCAAATTTGAAATGATTTAAAGATTCATTTGTGGGACGCCTGGGTGGCTCAGTGGGTTAAAGCCTCTGCCTTTGGCTCAGGTCATGATCTCAGGGTTCTGGGATCGAGCCTCACATCATCGGGCTCTCTGCTCAGCAGGGAGGCTGCTTCTCCTCCTCTCTCTCTGCCTGCCTCTCCACCTACTTGTGATCTCTGTCAAATAAATAAATAAAATCTTAAAAAAAAAAGATTGATTTGTGGGAAATAATTACAGAAGGCATGGAATATCCATTTGCTAAAGCATTGCAGAGTCATTAATGTTTTCTTTTTAAAAAATATTTATTTACTTATTTTAGAGAAAGAAAGAGAAAGAGAGGGAGAGAGACAGAATGAGCACACAGAGGGAGAGGGAGAGAAATCATCAAGCAGGCTCCCAATGGGGCTCAATCCCAGGACCTTGACATTATGACCTGAGTCAGATGCTTAAATGACTGAGCCACCCAGGCGCCCCTATCCTAAACATTTTAATGTTACTAAATAGTCTTTGAAAATATAGGGATGCCTGGGTGACTCAGTCTGTTCAGTATCTGACTCTTGATTTTGGCTCAGGTTATGATCTCAGGCTGTGAAATCGAGCCCTGTGTTGGACTCCACACTCAGCATGAAGTCTGCTTCTCTTTTCCTCTCTCTCTTCCTCTGCATCTCTCCCCTTTTATGCTCTCTTTCTTTCTCAAACAAATAAATAAATCTTTAAAAAAAATGTTTAGGGTAAAAAACTAACTGGGTGCAACTGGGTGGCTCAGTTGGTGTGGAGCCCTGTGTCCACCTCCAGGCTCCGCCAGAAGTCTACTTGTCCTCCACCCTCCTCTTTTCCTTCCCTCTCTGCTTCTCTGCACATGCATGTATGCTGTATCTCTGTCTCTCTCTGTCAAATAAATAAATAAATAAATAAAATCTTTAAAAAAGAAAAAAACTAACTGAAAAAAAAAATCCAGGTAACAAATTGAATAGTCAGTATGATTATAATTATGTAATAAAAGCAATAACTAATATATAGAATTATAAGAAAATACCCACACTTCGCTATACTGTGTTTGGATTGTGAACAAATAGGTTATAGTTATTCTCTTTTTTTTGTACATTTAATTTTATTTTTTAATCAAAAATTTTCTTAACTCATTTTTTTTTTTAAGTAAGCTCTATGCCCAATGTGGGACTTGAACTCATGACCCAGAGATTAAGAGTCGCATGCTCTACCAACTAACCCAGACTGGTGCTCCTAACTAATTAATTATTTATTTATATTTGCAATTTTTTTTCCCCCGAAGATTTATTTATTTGAGAGAGAGAGGGAGGAGAGGAAGTGAGAATATGTGAGGCGGGGAGGGGCAGAGGAAAAGAATCTTCAAGCAGACTCCCCATTGAGCATGGAGCCTGACACAGGGCTTGATTTCAGGACCCACAAGATCATGATCTGAGTTGAAACTAAGAGGTAGATGCTTAAATGACTGAGTCACCCAGGTGTTCTAATTTTTAATTTAATTTAATTTTTTAAAGATTTTATTTTATTTTGTTTTATTTATTTATTTGACACAGAGAGAGAGCGATCACAAATAGGCAGAGAGGCGGGCAGAAGAGAGGGGGAAGCAGGCTTCCCGCTGAGCAGAGATCCTGATGTGGGGCTAAATCCTAGGACCCTGAGATCATGACCAGCCCACTGAGCCACTCAGGTGCCCCTCTTTTTTTTAATTTTTGACAGAAAAAGAACATAAAAGGAAAAATTAGCCAATGTTAGAAATAAAATTTCATTCCTGCAAAGATTAGGAAAAAGGCAAAGGGGTCTACTCTAACCACTTCTATTCAACATCATACTAGAAGTCCTAGCTAATGCAATAAGACAAGAAAGGGAACAGGTCTATTCTTACCACTTCTACTCAGTATCATGCTAGAAGTTCTAGCTAAGGCAATAAGACAAGAAAGGGAACTAAAAAGTATAAAAATTGGGGAGTAAAAAATAAAAATCTGTTCATAGATGATAATGATTGTCTATATGAAAAATCTCAAAACCTCAATAAAAGAAATCCTGGAAATAAGAAGCAATTATAGCAAGGTTGCAGGATATAGGTTAATACACACACACATACACACACACATACACATACACAATATATATATACTTGAAATATCTTACTTTATTTTTTTAAGAGTTTTAATTTTAATTCCAGTTAGTTAACATACAGTGTTATACTAGTTTCAGGTATACAACACAGTGATTGAACAGTTCCATACATCACCCTATGCTTCTCACTCTGCACTGAGTGTGGAGCCCGATGAAGGGCTCAATCCCACAACTTCGAGATCATGACCTGAGCCAAAATCAAGAGTTGGATGCCTTCCCCCACCCATAAAAGATACCCAACAGACTGAGCCACTCAGATAACCCACAATGCATTCTTTAAACCCCATCATCTATTTAACCCATCCCCCCCACCTCCCTTCTAGTAACCATTAGATTACTCTCTATAATCGAGTAGAGGTTAATATATAAAAGTCAATTATTTTCTTATTTATCAGAATGAACAATTGGAATTGAAATTAAAAAGACAATACCATTTACATTAGCACAAAAAATACTTAGGTTTAAATCTAACAAAATATGTACAAGATCTATATGAGGAAAACTACAAAACTCTAATGAAAGACATGAAAGAAAATCTAAATAAATGGGGAGATATTCTATGTACATGGATAAGAAAATCAAATGTTATTAAGGCATGAGTTCTCTGTAATTTGGTCTATAGATTCAATGCAGTCTCAATAAAAACCAGCCAGTTGTGTGGATAGTGATGAAATGATTCTAAAGTTTATATGGAAAGTCACAAGACCCTGAACAGTCAATACAATATTAAAGGACTGATAATTCAAGGACTGATGCTGCTTGACCTTAAGACTTGAAAGCTACAGTAATCAAGACAGTGTAGTATTGGCAAAAGAACAGACACATTGGGGGCACCTGGGCACCTCAGTTGGTTAAGCATCCACTTTCAGCTCAGGTCATGATACCAGGGTCCTGGGATCGAGCCCTGCATCAGGCTCCTTGCTCAGCAGGGGGACTGCCTCCCCACTCTGCCCCTCACCCTGCTCTAGTGCTCTCTCTCTCAAATAAATAAATGAAATATTAAAAAAAAAAACAGACACACTGAACAACAGAACAGACTAGATATCCCAGAAAAATCACCCACATAAGTAGAGTCATTTGATCCTTGACAACAGAGAAAAGACAATTCAAGGAAGAAAGAATAGCCTTTCCAACAAATGGTGCTGGAACAACTGGACATTCACATGCAAAAAAAAAAAAAAGTGAATATAGACACAGACTATACACACTGCACAAAAATTAACTCAAAGTGAATCATAGACCTAAACTCATAGTAGATCATAAAATGCAAGACTATAAAATTCCAGGAGATAGCAGAGAAGAAAATCTAGGAGACTTTGGGTTTGGTGATGACTTCTTAGATATAACACCAAAAACACAACCCAAAATAGAAAAGAAAATGATAAGTTGGACTTCATTAAGGAAAAAATTCTGCTTTGCAAAAAACACAGTTAAGACAATGAAAAGATAAGCTACAGACTAGGAGAAAATCCTTGCAAAACAGATACATATCAGATAAAGGACTGGTATCCAAAATGTATAAGAACTCTTAAAACTCAACAACAACAACAACAAAATGACTAGAAAAATAGTCAAAATATCTGAACAAACCCCTTAGCAAAGAAGATATTAATCATGTGAAAAGATACACTACATCATATATCCTTAGAGAATTGCAAATTAAAGCAACATGAGATACAATTACTTACCTATTAGAATGACCAACAACCAAAACACTGACCACACCAAATGCTGGCAAAAATGTGGAACAACAGGAACTCTTATTTATTGTTGCTTGGAATGCAAAATGCTACACACATATCAGAAGACAGGTTGGAAGTTTCTTACAAAACTACATATAAATTTCTTACAAAGCATGCTCTTATCACACCATCCAACAATTACAACCTTCGTATTTCCCCAAATGAGTTAAAAACTTGTGTGCTTACAAAATATGAACGTGAATGCTTATAGCACCTTTATTCATAATTGTCAAAACTTAGAATTAACCAACATATCTTTTAATGGGTGGATGGATAAACAGCAACTTGATACACCCATACAATGAAATATTATTTAGCAATAAAAAGAAATGATCAAGCCAGGAAAAGACATGGAGAAGACTTAAATTCATATTATTAAATGAAAGAAACAATCTATAAAGGCTACATACTGTATGATTTCAATTATATGATCATTTGGAAACAGTAAAAGGGAAACTGTAAAACGATCACTGGTTGCCTGGGAATAGGTTGAGGGAGGAACAAACAGATGGAATACAGGGCATTTTTAGGGCAACGAAGCTATTATTCTGTAGGCTACTGTAATGGTGGATCCGTTTATCAAAACCCATAGAATATGCAACACAAAGAGTAAACCTTAATGTACACTAACTTTAGTTAATAATATTGGTTTATCAGTTGTAACAAACTTACCACACTGATGCAAGATGTTAAAAATAGGGGAAGCTGGGGCTGGGAGAAGGACTGAAGAGGCATATGGGAAGTTTGTAACTATAATTTTTTTTAGAAGTTTTTATGTATTTATTTGTCAGAAAGAGAGAAGGAGAGAGGAGAGAGCACAAGTGGGGGAGATGCTGGCAGAAGGAGAAGCAGGCTCCTGCCAAGCAAGGAGCCCAGTGCAGGACTCGATCCTAGGATCCCAGCATCGTGACCTGAACTGAAAGCAGATACTTAACCCACTGAGCCACCCAGGAGTCCCTGTAACTGTAATTTCTCAAGACAAAGTCCATTAATTTAAAAAAAATGTTACTGACAAAGGCTGTTTTTTCTTTTTTAAAATAATTTTATGTATTTATTTATTTGAGAGAGAGAGAGAGAGAGAGAGTGAATGAGGGGAGAGGCAGAGGGGAGGGAAAGAGAGACTCTCAAGCAGATTCCCCACTGAGTGGCGCCAGATGTAGGGCTTGATCTCATGACCATGAGATCATGACCTGAGCCAAAACCAAAAGTCAGTCACTTAACTGATTGAGTCACGCAGGCACTCTTTCTTATTCTTCTTTTAAGGTTTATTTATTTACTTTAGAGAGAAATACCAAATGGAAGGAGAGGCATGGACCCCAACTGGGACTGGATCTCAGGACCCTTAGATCATGACCTGGGCTGAAATCAGGAGTCAGACATTTAACCCACTGAGCCATTTAAACGTTTCAAGGCTAAATTTTTTCTTAATTATGTTCCATGCCCAGCATGGAGCCCAGTTCAGGGTTTGAATTCACAACCCTGAGGTCAAGACTTGAGCTGAGACCAAGAGTTGGAAGCTTAACTGACTGAGCCACCAGTCACCTTGACAAAGGTTGTTTTGAAATGTATAATGAATATTTGTTTGCTAGTGGCCAATGATTGATCATTAAAACTATTTCAGATTTCATATGAGAAAACAAAGGAATTGGATCATTGTCAGGGGAAGTTCATTAGCTGGTTAAATCAGAACACATATAGGTAAAAATACCATAGCTTCACACCCATTAGGACGGCTACTATGCAAAAAAGAAAGACACCAGAAAATAACAAGAATTGGAGAATATGTAGGGAAATTGGAGCCTTTGTGTATTGCTGGTCAGAATGTAAAATGGTGTAGATATTGTGGAAGATAGTATGGGCAATTCCTCAAAAAATTAAGTATAGAATTACCATATAATCTGGCAATTCTACTTGTGGATATATTCTTCAAAGAACTAAAAGCAGGAACTCCAACAGATATTTGTACAGCCATCCATGTTCATGGTAGCATGATTCATAATAGCCAAAAGGTAGCGACAGTCTAAATGTTATTCAACAGATAAATGGATAAACAAAATGTGTGTGTGGGGTTTGTGTATAGTGGAATATTACTCAGCCTTTAAAAGGAATTAAATTCTGACACATGCTATAACATGGAGAAACTTTGAAGACTATGAAATGATCCAGACACAAAAGACAAGTATTATATGATTTTTAATTTTATTTGTTTATATTTATTTATTTATTTTTTAAAGATTTTATTTATTTATTTGACAGAGAGAGATCACAAGTAGGCAGAGAGGCAGGCAGAGAGAGAGAGGAGGAAGCAGACTCCCTGCCGAGCAGAGAGCCAGATGCCGGACTTGATCCCAGGACCCTGAGATCATGACCTGAGCCGAACGCAGCGGCTTAACCCACTGAGCCACCCAGGCGCCCTATATTTATTTTTTAAAAAAGATTTTACTTATTTATTTGACAGACAGAGATCACAAGTAGGCAGAGAGGCAGGCAGAGAGAGAGGGGAGAAGCAGGCTCCCTGCTGCCCAGAGAGCCTGACTCGGGCTCAATCCCAGGACCCTGGGATCACAACCGGAGCCGAAGGCAGAGGCTTTAAGCCACTGAGCCACCCAGGCACCCCTATATGATTTTTAAAAAAATATTTTATTTATTTATTCATGAGAGATAGGCAGAGGCAGAAGTAGAAGCAGTCTCCGCACTGAGCAGGGAGCCTGATGCGGGACTCAATCCCAGGCCCCCGAGATTATGACCTGAGCTGAAGATAGACCCTTAATTGACTGAACCACCCAGGCCCCAGAACAAGTATTACATGATTATACTTCTAGGAGGTACCTGAAATTGTCAAATTCATAGAGACACAGAAAACAGAATGGTGGTTTCCAGGGCCTGGGGAGCAGGGTGAATGAGGATTTACCATTTAACTGATACAGAGTTTCAGTTCAGGAGGAGGAAAGGGGTCTGGGGATGGATATTGTGGGTTGCACAACAAAGTGAATGTAGTCAATGCCACTGAAGTCTACAGCTAAAGATGGTTCAAGGGTAAATTTTATGGATGTATATTTTACATAGTAAAAACATGCTTTTTGAAAGAATGAATGAAGAAATATATGAAGAAATCTTTATGAGAATGAATTAATACTGAAGCTTAAAGAATTCTCAAATATTTATGAAACTAGGTCTTGAAATTATGAAACAGTTATCATGATTTAATGAATCAGAATGGGGGCTTCATTTTTCCTGAAAAAATTGTCAAATATTTATTGAATATTTTACTTGGAAAAGGGCCCATATTAAGTTCTAGGAGAGAATATATATCTTCCTGCCTCCAAAAAGAGTTTATAGCTTAGCCAAGAAGAACGTAATAAAAACCACAAAATGTCTAAGAAAAAAATTGTACCTATCTGGTACCAACTGAGTGGGACAGATACATGCTCTCTAGGAATTCTGTAACTGAAACACTTCATATGGATGACAGAATTTTACAGCAGGAAGGGTCCTTAGAAATCAACTATTTAGAGCTTTATTTTACAGATAAGGGTTTCAAGACTAGTAGAGTAGAGGCCAGAATTCATCATTCCTTTATTCATTTCACAAATCTTTATTGAGCATCTCCTGTGGGTCAAGTCCTTTGTTGGAGGTTGGAATTTAAAACTGAAGATCCTGGTGAGAAAGTGGAGAACAGGGGGCCCTCTTGTACTGGTGGTGGGAATGTACACTGGTGTAGCCACTGTGGAGAGTATGAAGTTTCCTCGAAAAAATTAAAAGTAGAAACACCATATGATCCAGTAATTTCACTACTGGATATTTACCCAAAAAAACAAAAACACAATTTGAAAAGATATATGCACCCCTGTGTTTATTGTAGCATTATTTACAATAGCCATTGTAAATAATAGTATTACTTACAATGCAACCCAGGTATCCATCCATAGGTGAGTGGCTAAAGATGGGACACACACACACACACACACAAACACATATTTATGCATATATGCAATGGCCTATTACTCAGGAATAGGTAAGGATGAGATCTTGCCATTTACGACAACATGGATAGATGTGAGGTTATTGTGCTAAGTGAAAGAAGGCAGAGAGAGACAAATACCACATGATTTCACTTAGAAGTGGAATCTAAAAAACAAAACAAATGAATAAACCACCCAAAAGCAAAAATAGTCCCATAAATATGGAGAACAAATTCAAGGTTGCCAGAGAGTAGGAGGGTAGGATCTAGAAAAAATGAGTGAAGGGAAGGGGGAGATACAGACTTTCAGTTATGGAATGAATAAGTCATAGGGATAAAAGTACAGCAGAGGGAATACAGTCAGTGTACTAGACTGATGACAGAAGGTTGCTACACTTGTATTGAGCAGAACGTAATGCGTATGTTTGTTCATTTCTATGTTGCACACCTGACACTACTCTAACTACTGTGTGTCAACTATACCTCAATTAAAAAATAGAAATAGATAGATGAACAAGTGAATTGAATATGTTACAGTATTCACAAATTTTATAGAAAAACATAGGAAGTGTATATAAGCCAGTGGATGTGTGCACATGTGCACACACGTGTATGTGTAGGTGAAAGGTGGCGTAGAGGTGCCCGAAAACTCTAAAAAAATCCTAAGAAATGAAGAATGAGGCCATGTTAGCCAGAAGAAAAGAGAGAAGGAGGAAGGGAGGCTCTCCCATGTATATGGAGTAGCATATCGGAAGTCCCAGAGATGCAAAAGTTTGACAAGTGATTCAGGACACCCAGGTCTTAAGAGTTAGTAGGAAATGGCAAGAAATGACTTGCAGAGATTGGCAGAAGGCAGATCATAAAGGCCTTCATGAATCATGTTACTGGAATTTAAGCTTTATCTTGAAAGAGATAGGCAACCATTGAAAGTATTTTAAGCAAGTATATGAGTCAGCATACCACTGTACAAATAGACTCCAAAATATGAAATTGAGGCCCAAATAGAAGGTCATATGTCACACATTTGTCTGAAGAAAGAGTGCCCATGTTTTCAATGGCTCATCTCAGCAATTCAGAGACCAGGATGCTTATGGCTATAGTACTGCTACCCTTGAAGGCCCCACAGGAGTCTTACCCCCTGTACTCAGCAGGTGGAAGAGAAAATCTTCTGAAAAGCTTTGCCTGAAAGTAACATACATAATTTCTGATTACATTCCACTGGCAAACACTAGTCATGGGGCCCCCTCTAGATGCAAGGTGGGCAACACGAATCCCTTGCCTGGGCAATCACTCTATATTCTATAGTTAATGCATGGAAGGGGGGGGCATAAAGTTTTGTGTTTAGCTGGTGTTCTCTATCTACCACAAGAGAGTGACACGATTAGGTAGGTCTGCGTTTTAGGAGAATCACTCTGGCAATGAGTGCAGGAAGTAGGTACTCTTGAAGTGGGTTAAGTGGCTCTTTTGTTAATCTGAATGAAAAATGACGTGGCTTGAATAAAGGTAGCAGCATTGCAGTTGGAGAGAAACAGACAAGGTCAGGAACTAACTGAAAGAAATATCACCTGGCTTCAATAACCAACTGAATGTTGAGATTGAGTTTAGAAGAAGAAAGAGTGAGTAATGACCTAGTTTTCTGACTTAGGCAACTGGGTGAAATTGAGAACACGGTGGACTTTGAAAAGAAGATGGTAAGGGCACTGGGTCGCTCTGGCCAAGCATCTGACTTTTGATCTCAGCTCAAGTCTTGATCTCAGGGTTGTGAGTTCAAGATCCAGGTTGGCCTTGGTGCTGGGTATGGAGCCCGCTTTAAAAAAAAAAAAAAAAAAAAAAAAAAAAAAAGAAGATGGTATTTTAAATATGTTAAAACTTTGAGTTTGAGGTGTTAAGTATCCAATGTGCAGGTAGGTATTTGAGACTATTGTTTGAGATGAGATCTTTTCTGAAAATGTAATGTGGACATTATTGGTATATAGACAATCGTTGAAGCTCTGAAAATAAATGGAGATGAACCATTGTAGTAAAAGGTAAAAATGTAATTTTTCTCAAGTCTTTAAAAACATTTTTTATTGTATAAAAATATACAACATAAAATTTACCATTTTAACATTTTCTTAAGATTTTACTTATTTATTTGACAGACAGAGATCACAAGCAAGCAGATAGGCAGGTGGAGAGAGAGGGGGAAGTAGGCTCCCCACTGAGCAGAGAGCCCGATGTGGGGCTTGATCGCAGGATCCTGGGATTATGACCTGAGCCTAAGGCAGAGGTTTTAACCCATTGAGCCACTCAGGTGCCCCTTAAAATTTTTTTAGACGTGAGCTCTACACCCAATGAATGAGTGGTTTGAACTCACGACCCCAGATGAAGAGTGACATGCTCTACCAACTGCATCAGCCAGGTGCCCCCCATTTTAACCATTTTATATGTACAGTTTAGTGACATTAAGAAGTGCACAACAGTGTTGTGCAACCATTATTACCACTCATCTCCAGAACTCTTTCAACTTCCCAAACTGAAGCTCTGTATCCATTAAATGATAACTCCCCATTTTCCCTTTCTTTAAACTCTGGCATCCACCAATCTACTGTGTCTATATGAAACTGACTACACCAGGTTCCTCACGGAAGTATAATCATGTAATACTTGTATTTTGTGTCTGGTTTATTTCACTTACCATTATGTCTTCAAGTTTCATCCATGTTGTGGCAGGTGTCAGAATTTAATTCCTTTTTAGGGCTGAATACTATTTTATTGTATGGATATACTGCATTTTGTCTATTCATTTATCTGTTAATGATCATTTGGGTTGCTTCTACCTTTCGACTATTGTGAATAATGTTGCCATGAACACGAGTGTCTACGTATCTGTTAGGGTTCCTGCTTCCAATTCTTTGTGGACTATATACCCCGAAGTGGAATTGTTGGATCATATGGTGCTTCTATATTTAATTTTTGAGGAATTACCATACAGTTTCCCATAGTCTCCATTTTTGTTGTGCATCAGAATCACTTCTTGAACTTTAAAAATATACCATATACTCAGTCTCCACCTCTGGAGACTGATTAGTAGATCTGAGTAGACACCTAACTTTCACTTCTTTTCTTTTCTTTAATTTTTTAAAAGATTTTATTTATTTACTTGACCGAGAGAGAGTCAGCAAGAGAGGGGAACACAAGCAGGTGAAGTGCAAGAGGGAAAAGCCGGCTTCCAGCTGAGCAGGGAGCCCGATGTGAGGCTCAATCCCAAGACCCTGGGATCATGACTGAGCTACCCAGGGGCCCCAGTGACTTCTGTTTCTTTTTAGAATTCATATTTTAAAAATACTAGAAACAAATTGTTAAGAGGTTTTTAAAAAAAGATTTTATGTATTTATTTGACACAAAAAGGGATACAGAGAGAGAGAGATAAAGAGCACAAACAGGGGGAGCAGGATAAGGAAAAGCAGGCTCCTGACTGAGCAGGGAGCCTGATGTGGGACTCGATCCCAGGACCCTGGGATTCTGACCTGAGCCAAAGGCTGACGTCTAACTGAGTCACTCAGGTGTCCCTAAGAAGTGGATTTTATTTTATTTTTTAAAAGATATTATTTCACAGAGAGAGAGAGAGATCACAAGCAGGCAGAGAGGCAAGCAGAGAGAGAGGAGAAAGCAGGCTCCCTGCTGAGCAGAGAGCCCCACTTGGGGCTGGATCCCAGGACCCTGAGATCATGATCTGAGCCGAAGGCAGAAGCTTAACCCACTGAGCCACTGAGGCGCCCCAAGAGATGGATTTTAAAAAATATATTTATTTACTTTAAAAATTCAAGTACAATTAGTATACAGTGTTATATTAGTTTCTGGTGTACAATATAATGATTTAACAATTCTAGGGGCATCTGGCTAAGTCAGATGATAGAGCAAGATTTCATTCTTTTTAAAATTTTTAATTTTTTAAAGTCATTCTGTTTTTATGACTGAGTAGTATTCCATTCTCTCTCTCTCTCTCTCTCTCTGTGTGTGTGTGTGTGTATACATACACCATATCTTCTTTACGCACTCATCTATTGGTGGACACTTGGACTGTTTCCATACTTTGGTTATTACAAATAATGCTGTAATAAACCTAGGGGTGTATGTATTTTTTTGAGTTAATGTTTTTGTATTCTTTAGTAAATACCCAGTTGTGGAATTACTGGATCATGTGCGGGTTCTGCTTTTAACTTTCTGAGGAAACATCATGCTATTTTCCACAGTGGCTTCATCAGTGTACCTTCCCACCAATAGTGCATAAGTGTTCCTTTTTCTCCACATCCTCGTGAACACTGGATTTTTGTGTTTTTGATTTTAGTCATTCTGACAGGTGTGAAGCAGTATCTCGCTGTGTGTTTTTATTTACACTAACCTGATGATGAGTGATGTTGAGCATCTTTTATGTGTCTTTTGGCCATCTCTGGAAAATGTCTTTCATGTCTTCTGTCCATTTTAATTGGATTATTTGTATTTTTGGTGATGAGTAATCTAAGTTCTTTATATATTTTGAATATTATTAAGAGGTGGTTTTAAAAGAATAAAAATAAAAGAACATGGAGCACAATGTTGAGGTCTCGCCAGTTAACATTTAGAGTGTATCCTTACACATGCACCTCCCCCCACATGCCACACACATTTTAAATACTTTTAAAAAACATAAACATGATCACAAACCACACACAGTGTTCCAGAACATGCTTTATTCTTTTAATAATTTATTATGAAGATATCTCACTGTCAAAACAATGTGGATGGAACTAGAGGGTATTATGCTAAGCGAAATAAGTCAATCAGAGAAAGACAATTATTGTATGATCTCTCTGATACGAGGAATTTGAGAGGGAGGGTGGGGGGTTATGGGGGGAAGGGAGGGAAATATGAAACAAGATGGGACCAGAGAGGGAGACAAACTATAAGAGTCTCTTAATCTCAGGAAACAAACTGAGGGTTACTGGGGGGTGGGGGTTAGGGATAGGGTGGCTGGGTTATGGACACTGGGAAGGGTATGTGCTATGGTGAGTGTTGTGTATTGTGTTAGACTCATGATTCACAGATTTGTACCCCTGAAGCAAATAATACATTGTATGTTAATAAAATAAAAAATACTAAAAAAATAAGACAGAAAGAAAAAAAAAGACCTCTCACTGTCAGTATACATATATCTAGCTCAATCTTTTGCAATAGATGCATAATATTCCATGGCATCAGTGCACCATATTTTATTTATTTAACCATTTACCTACTGGAAAACACCTAAGCTTTTCCATTTTTTTCTATTATAAACAAGTGGAATTGGAGAAACAAGGCAGAGGATCACAGAGGAAGAGAGGGAAAAATGAAACAAGAAGAAACCAGAGAAGAAGACAAACCATAAGAGACTCTTTTTAAAAAAGATTTTATTTATTTTTATTTATTTGTCAGAGAGAGCGCACAAGCAGGGGGAGCAGCAGACAGAGGGACAAGCATGCTCCTCACTGAGCAGGGAGCTTGATGCAAGACTTGATCCCAGGACCCTGGGATCATGATCTGAACAAAAAGCAGATGCTTAACCAACTGAGCCACCCAGGTGTCCCACCATAAGAGGCTCTTACTCTCAGGACACAAACTGATTTTGTGTTGGCTAGAGTGGAGGGGGAGTGGGAAAGTTGGGGTGGCTGGGTGATGGACATTGGGAAGGGTATGTGTTGCGGTGAGCATTATGTATCATGTAAGACTGAAGAATAACAGACCTGTGCCCCTGAAACAAATAATATATAAACGTTAATAGTAAAAAAATAAAATTATAAAGATATTCTTTTATATTTTATTTTTAGGACTTTATTTTGTTTTCCATGTGTGGTCTTTTTAAAATTACTTTTTCTATTTATTAAGGTATTTATTCTCCCAAGTCCCCTTTCCCTCTTTCAACTTTTTCATTGTTCTAGAATTTGTGCATTTCTGTATTTATACTTTGCAGAAGATTCAGGTGTTGCTATCTTTCAATTAATTAATTTTAGACTATCTATTGATTTGCTATTATGGTAGATAAAGATTTAGGTTTCTTATATTATCATTTCATGTTGGTAAGAAAATTTACCTTTTTGGTGAAATTGATATTTAGGGTTTACATTATCTTTATGTAAAGATTATTCATTGCTGAGTGTTGTAGTACATTATGATTATGTTCTCTTGCTTTTGGGGAAGCACATTCTCCAGCAACTTCCTGAAAAAAGTTACATAGGGAATACATTTTGGAGGCAGGGGAAATTACAGGCCTTTTCCATCACACATTTGTTCAGTTGCTTGGCTGGGTTTAGAATTCTAGGTTGGGGTTCAATTTCATGTAGACTGTTGAAGGGAGACAGAGATGGTAGAAGCTGATTCCCCATCTCCACCATCACAAGTGTTTGTAGCAGTCAGCTCTGTGTTCTCTGGACTGGCTCCAAATTCATCAGAGTGGGAGGCTGTGACATTGGCAGTGGTAGAAACAGCAACGCCAGCAGTTACAGTTTCTAAGTGTGACCCTAAGGCTTAAAGTCTAGTGATGGTGTCTGGCTTCATTTCTTCAACTCCTGCCCTTCCAACATATTAAGTACCAAATTAATTCCCTGTGAAAACAACAACAACAAAACCCTTTTCTGAAAGAAATACTCAGAAGGATTTCTGTTTCCTAAACTGAAGTCCAACACACACAAATATTAGTCATTGTGATTATGTTGGTCAATACTCCAGACACAGCTGTTCTCTATTTTGAATTGCTAATTATCTGGAACTTAAATCTTCTTTACGTTGTTCCTGCTGACATGTCACTCTTGGTGCTGGGGCTTAGTCATCTTTGATTGTGAATAGAAACTTCGAAGGGATGAGGGATGATCCACATGGCTATCAGGGAGGAGCACTCTGGGCCCATAATGAGTAGTGAGTGAAAAGTCCTTGAAACAGAATCAGGTCTGGTACCTTTCAGAAATAATGAAGAGCTGTGACCGCAGTGGAACGATTGCGTGTAGGAGACAGTAATTACAGAGCGTGTAATGGGACCAGATGGTGCAGGGGAATGGGGAGGAATTTGTTTTATACTCTTCTCTTAAAAAAGATTTTACTTATTTGAGAGAGAGAGAGATCGATCATGAATGGGCATGGGGAGTGGAAGAGGGAGGAGCAGATTCCCAGCTGAGTAAGCAGCCCAACATGGGACTTGATCCCAGGACTCCAGGACCATGACCTGAGCCAAAGGCAGATGCTTAACTCACTGAACCACCCAGGTGCCCTTGTGTTATACTCTTACCAAGAAGAGGAACACTGTAAAGTTTTCAGCTGAGAGTGACATGATCTAACCACAGGTGAAAAGACTCATTGTGGATACTGTGTTCAGACCATCCTGTAGGTGGAACAGACAGAATCATGGTAATCAGTCAAGAGATGATAACAGGGGAGACATGATGGTAGCTTAGACCTGCATGGTAGTGGTAGATGTAATGAGATTTGTTGGGTTCTGGTTGGATTTTGAAGATAGAGCCAATAGAATTTGCTGATGGTTTGAATGTGTGTGGTAGTGAGGGGAGGACTTGAAGGGGAGGAGAGAGAGAAAGTGAGAGAGCAAGAGAGCAAGCAATCGAGAGTTGAAGATGACTTCAAAATTTTTGACCTGAGCAAATAGAAGGATGGAGGTCCTATCATTTGAGATGCAGGTTTGTGACAGAGGGTCAAGAATTTAGTTTTGGACATACTAAGTGGAGACAGCCAAGTGGAGATGTGAAGTTGGAAAATGAATATACAACTCAGAGGTTTATAGGAAAAATCAGCAGTTGATAGAAATTTGGAAGAGTCAGTTTTTAGATACTATATAAAGGTATGAGATTGGATGGTCTCCAGGTAGTGAGTAGAGAAATGGGCTCTAGGACAATCAAGTATTAAAGAGACAAGAAGATCAGGAGCAATGAACACAACAGTCCTAAGCATGGCTGTTGAAGAAGGAAAAAACTGAAAGACTACAGATGTCATTGAAATCAAGTGAAGAAAGTATTTAATCACAGAATACTTCTAGAGAAGGGCACCTGGGTGGCTCAGGGGGTTGAGTGTCTGATCTTGATTTTGTCTTGGGTGATGACCTTGGGATTGTGAGATGGAGCCCCATATCAGCTCCATACTTGTCAGGGAGTTGACTGAGAGTCTCTCTCTCCCTCTGCCCCACCTTCCTGCACGCTCTCTCTCTCCAAAATAAATAAATCTTTTCTTTTTTTAATTTAAATTCTATTAATTAATGTATAATGTATTATTAATTTCAGAGGTACAGGTCTGTGATTCATCGGTCTTGTGCCTTCCTTAGTGTCCATCACTCACTTACCCCATCCCCCTAGCCCCCTTCCCTCCAGCAACCCTCAGTTTGTTTCCTATGATTAAGAGTGTCTTATGGTTTGTCTCTCCTTGATTTAGTCTTGTTTTATTTTTCCTCTCTTCCCCTATGATCCTCTATTTGTTTCTTAAATTCCTCACATGAATGGGATCATATGATAATTGTCTTTCTCTGATTGACTTAATTTGCTTAGCATAAGACCCTCTAGTTCCATCCACATCGTTGCAAATGGCAAGATTTCATTTTTTGATGGCTGAGTAGTATTCCATTCTATGCAATATGAGGTATATTGCATAGAATGGAATACTATAATATTATTAATAATACTACTATAATTAATAATAATTAATTAATAATAATACCATAATAATAGTATAATAATACTATATTATACCTCATATTGCATAGAATGGAATACTATAATATATACATTATACCTCACATCTTCCTTATTCATTTTTCTGTCCATGGACATCTGGGCTCTTTCCATAGTTTGGCTATTGTGGACATTGCTGCTCTAAACATTGGGGTGCAGGTGCCCCTTCGGATCACTACATTTGTATCCTTGGGGTAAATACCCAATAGTGCAATTGCTGGGTCATAGGGTAAATAAATAAATCTTTTAAAAAAGGAAATACATCTAGAGAAATGTTTTGTTGAAATCATAGAAATATAAGTTTCAGGTTACTAGTAATTGATTAATTGTGTCTTCAAGTTTTTTAAGCAAAGGATCCTTCTTACAATTTCATTAAGCTTCACAGCCATCTTATATATTATTTAGACATAACTACACATTCTCTGATTTCTTTGCTCATGACTATTTCTTTCATCCCAAGTCTAATAGACAAGTCAGACATAACACGCCCCCAGACAAATTCCTCTCTCCTACCTTCAATCCTGTTTGTTCAAACACAACCATCGACCTTGGGCTCATTTTTTTTTTTTTAACTGAAAAAGGTTATAGAAAAGTTGCAAAAATAGTATGGAGAGTTCACACATATCCTTCCATTTTGTTCATGTTAACTGACATAATCACTTACAGTGATCAAAACCAGGATACTATGCTATGATCTATTTACTGAAATATGGACCTTATTCAGATTTTACTCATTTTTCTTCTAATGTCCTTTTTTCTGTCCAGGATCCCACATTGCATTTAGTTAATACGTATTTTCAGTCCTCAATTTTCCCTTTTTTTTTCATGACCTTGACACTGTTGATGAATCCTGGTCCGTTATTTTGTAGAACGTTTCTCAACTGTGGTTTGTCTGCTGTGCTCTCCTGACCAGATTTAGATTATGCCGCTTGGTGGAAGGGAAAAGAGGTGAATTCAACTATAGTGGTGATTCTTTTTTATAATAGGCTCTTCAACATACAGTAATATTAAGTTTTGCAAATCCCACTCAAATTAAAAGAAATATTTTCTAAAAAATGTCTAAGGAATCCCAGCTATTAGTGACCTGCTGTATTTACTTTACCAATTACAATGCTTACCACCATCCTAGAGCTAAAGATAATATTACATAAAGGCATCAAACCAGGTATATTTTAAAATGTAGATGAGCGCATGGGTGGCTCAGTGGGTTAAAGCCTCTGCCTTCGGCTTGGGTCACGATCTCAGGGTCCTGGGATCGAGCCCCACATTGGGCTCTCTGCTCGGCGAGGAGCCTGCTTCCCCCCCCGCCTCTGCCTGCCTCTCTGCCTACTTGTGATCTCTGATTGTCAAATAAATAACTAAAATCTTAAAAAAAAATAAAATGTAGAGTCCAAAGCACTTGGCCTCATTTGTCTTAAAGCAAGATTAACTCTTTCTACAGCAGCTAGCAGTTTAAATGGATATGTTAAAAACCACTGCTTATATCCTTTTTGTGGCAATGAATTAGACTTTATCTGAGTAAGATTTTTGCTGTATATTTTATGGAAGATGTGAACTTATTGGAATTCTCTTTTCATGTGTCTTTCTATTCTGACTTGTGTCCACTCCTAAGATTTTTTTTTTTACTTCTCATATACACTACTCTGCATATTGATTATATTCAATATTATTTGAATTACATGTCAAGAAAGATGATCTGTGAGATTTCCATGGAGGTTAAAAACATTTTTTTCTTTAGGGCAAACATTGTTGGGATAGGAATGAGGGTTCAGGGCATATATTATGGAGGCTCAGATTCTCAAGAGTCTTAAAGGTCTACAATTTACAGATATGTGGCCATTCTTACTATAGCAGCAATTTTCAAATAACTGATGGTAGTTTCCTTTATTTGCTAGGCTTCACATTGTTTCTATAAAACAACAAAAACAAAAATTCTGGAATTACTTTGAGTTGTAGGGTTTGGAGAATGAAAGATTATCCTAATCATAAATCTATTATCCCTACAAAATGCTGTTGGCATTCCTGTTGCTCTGTCTGTAAACACTCTTAAAATGGCCAATGACTATTTTAGGAAATTAATCCACAGCTTGTGATACAGTATGTATATAACCAATGTGTATGTCAACAGTAAAGTTATATGCTTTTGTTAAATTTGGTATTTTAAATGCAATGTTTCTTCTAACTTAAGTGAAGATACTGATATACTTGGGAAAAACTTTTTATTATTACAGTTAATAAAAATCATCAGGCAAGTTAATAATAATTTCAATTACTAAAGCATAATCATATTAAGAAGGCTAACTGGATATTATCCAAGAATTAAGATAAATGACATAGTGCCTAATTTCCTAAATTAGAATATGTGCACTATCATGGTGACAGATTATGACTTAATGATTATGCTCATAAATGGATTACAAGGTCAACGTCACAGGGCTAAATCTGCAGTCATCATAAATACAGAAAAGGATAAGCTACCTAACAGACTGTTTTCTATAAGGAATATGTTCCAATAAACCTTGACAAAGCAGGACATGCTAATATTTATCTAGAGGGCAGAAAGTCACATTTGTTGTTGCACAGTGAAAATTCGATTGATTTCTGTTGACTTATAAAAGTCTATGTGAAAGACAATGTAATTATTGTGCCCCTAAAAAGGATTTTTAAAAGACTCCAAGTGAAGAGTTATTTCTATCACACAGGTAAGTTAACTAAGGCAGTGGTATTAATGCTGAAAATTTATATTGAACAGTTGTTTTCCACTTACATGTGGTAGTGATGAGATTATAAAGGATGACCAAAATTCAAACAGGTGCTTTTTAACTAATACACAGTTTTTAGTCATTTCAGGACAATTTAATTCTCTATATATGTTACAGAAAAAGAGCCAATTATTACATACATAATTTAATTATTTACAAGTTGAGAAACATACCAATAAAGATGTTAATGTCAATGTTCTAACTTTTGTGGTGAGAGTTCTTCATTGAATGGAAATAATTCTTTCACTAGTGATATACCCCTAAGTGGGGGAGGGAAAGAGATCCTTGACTTTCACAAGACTGGCTTTGTTGACAATGTTTTCCCTGAAACTCTTTCTTTTAAGGATAAACAAGGCCAGTGAGCATCAGGTAACAGATCCAATATTTAATACATCTCTTAAAAATGTGTCTTCTTTGTGTGAGCTCTCAAATCATTATTAAAAATATTTAAGGGGTGCCTGAGTGGCTTAGTTGGTTGGGTATCTGCCTTCGGCTCAGGTCATGATCTCGGGATCCTGGGATGAAGCCCTGTATCAGACTCCCTGCTCACTGTGGAGTCTGCTTGTCCTTTTCCCTCTGCTCCTCTACCCCTACTCGTGCTCTCTCTCTCAAATAAATTTAAAAAAATTTTTTAATTACTTAAAAATATTTTAGGCTTTTAACAGATGCCCTTAATTCTGGAAATTGCAGTGCTTATCTAATTGATGTATTATCTTTTACCAATGTCACTCTACAGTGACTTAATAGTCTTATTTATTCATCAGCTGGTTTGAGAAATATTTATACAAAGAAGAACTGAACTAACAACTAAGGAGAGCGTGGTGGAAAACTTGATGAATATACTTTTAAGAAAACAAGCCAAGAGTCATTGTTAGCTAATGTTTTACATCACCAAAAAATGACCTTTCTGTATCTCTGAAAAATCAGCAGCCCTAGCATGTTACCTTCTTTGTGTATCCTCAATTTCCTGGAAAGTCATTATTGCATCTTTTAATTAATACTGAGCATGGAAGTAGTTATGACCTATTCTTTTGTTCTCATTGTCAAAGAGATGCCACAGAGATGGACGATGCATATAAGCTGGTCTTTTGCCTGGAACAAGTTCAAGCAAGATGCTAAAACCGAGTAGTGCCCAGTAAGGGTTAAAATCCAGATGCAGTTACTGTACAGAAACTAATTTAATAAGAGACCGTTGTTCCCCTATAGACAAGTAAAACAAATCATATTTGGTAATTTTTTTTCAAAGATTTTATTTACTTATTTGACAGAGAAAGACACAGCAAGAGAGGGAACACAAGTAGGGGGAGTGGAAGAGGGAGAGGGAGAAGCAGGCTTCCCGCTGAGCAGGGAGTCCAATGAGGGGCTTGATCCCAGGACCCTGGGATCATGACCTGAGACAAAGGCAGATGCTTAACCACTGAGCCACCCAGGTGCCCCTGGTAATGTTTTTAATACTCCTCAGATTCCTCTGCCATGGAAAACAAATGGGTATCTTATTTTGCTGTAAAACATATAGTAGTCTTTTTTTTTCTTTTTGGTCAAGAAATACCAAGACTAAAAATGATACTATATGTTGGCTAACTGAACATAAAAATAATAACAAAAAAAGAATGATGGGATCATAGCAACCTCTAGGCTTAAAATCTTTTTTTTTTTTTTTTTAAGATTTTATTTATCCATTTGACAGAGAGAGATCACAAGTAGGCAGAGGTAGGCAGAGAGAGAGAGGGAAGCAGGCTCCCTGCCGAGCGAAGAGCCCGACTCGGGCTCGATCCCAGGATCCCGAGATCATGACCTGAGCGGAAGGCAGAGGCTTACCCCACTGAGACACCCAGGTGACCCTCTGGGCTTAAAATCTTATAAAGCCTTCCCATTACACTTAGAATAAAACTTCTTGCTAGGGCCTAAGTCTCTGGGGGATCTCTCCCCTCACCTTCGCCCAAATCAATCTCCTATCACTTCCACTTGTTAATTCTGTACCAGTCATAAAGCTGGCTTTCTGGCTATTCCCTGCATATGGTTTTTGTTTGTTTGTTTGTTTTTAAAAGATTTTATTTATTTATTTGACAGAGAGACACAGCAATAGAGGGAATACAAGCAGGGCGAGTGGGAGAGGGAGAAGCAGCATTCCCGCTGAGCAGGGAGCCCGATATGGGGCTTGATCCCAGGACCCTGGAATCATGACCTGAGCCCAAGGCAGAGGCTTAACCCTCCTAGCCACCTGGCGCCCCTTCCCTGGATGTGTTTAACTTGTAACCATATTAGGGCCTTTACACTTGCTGGCTCCTTCTCAAATCCATGTCCCAGCTCAATGTCTCCTCCTCAAGTCACTTATTTACCATACTTCCACCCCTTCCTCTCCAGCTAGCCTCTATCTCATTAGGCTCCTTTATTTTCTGTGTAGCACCTACCCTTATCTGAAAGTACAGACTTTATTTTTGTCTACTTATTTATTTTTCTCTTTTTCTCAAAGGTATAAACTTCAGGAAAGCTGGGACTGCCTGTCTTATTTACCATGGGTTCCCAGCAAGCACATAAAAAAGTGCTGACACACAGTAAATGTCAATAAATATTTGTTGGATGATGCATCAGTAAAAACCACCACAGTGGAGAAAATAAGCCTGACTATTCTGTTCATGCGAATTTTTTGGTTACACTCTGGGTTCTTTAGACTCTGGGTTCTGTTCTGGTTATTTATCATTTCACAACAAACTACCCCAAAACTTACTACCTTAAAAGAACAATCATTTTATTATGCTCACACTACTGTCAGAGAATTTAGGTAAGCCTTGACTAGATGACTTTTCTTTCTTTCTTTTTTTTTTTTTTTAAAGATTTTACTTATTTATTTGACAGATTGAGAGAAAGACATCACAAGCAGGCAGAGAGGCAGGCAGAAACGGAGAGGGAAGTCGCCTCCCTGCTGAGGAGAGAGCCCGAGGTGGGGCTCGATGCCTGGACCCTGAGACCATGACCTGAGCTGAAGGCAGAGGCTTAACCCACTGAGCCACCCAGGTGCCCCAAGGTGACTCTTAGGTGGCGTTTCTATGCTGAAGTGTTGATTGGGGTCATTTATTAAACTAGCAGAATTTCACCAGCAACTGGTATGGTGGGTCCAAGATGGTTTCACTGACAAGCCTGGTACCTGGTGCAGATGCCTATAAGCCTGGGTTCAAATAGTCCCTTCTCTTGCTTTACATGGTAGCTCAGGGGTCCAACAGAGCAAGGTCGGAGCTGCTAGTCCTCTTAAAGTTTGTGTCTGGAACTGTCAAATCAGACACAGGCTAGCTCAGATGAGGGGAGGAGTAGCAAAGCATATGCAGCCATTTTTAATCTGGTACATTTCTGAGATAGAATATTTCCAAGTAAATGTTCCTAAAGAAAGCAGTCCAACAAATTCAGTATCTTTCTGGAAGTTACAGGTTTTTGACTTAATTCTCACCTAAACTCAAGGAAGACTTAAAATGCTAAAAGAAAAATATGTAAGTTAAAATTAATATATAAAAGATATGCAAAAATTTGAATATATACCTTATTTACAACACCATAAACATTGTAGATTGGTTTAGATGCTCTGAGATTATAAGTAAAAATTTATGTGGTGTGTCTGCTGTGTACATTTTTTTGGAGAGTAGGTTCATAGTTTGTATTGATTTTTCAAAGGGTCTAATGACCCCCCTCTTCCCGTATCAAGTATTTCTCTAAGCAAAATTTATGGTGTGCATAAGTTCATTTTTAGAACTATCTCCCTTGATAATACCCAGCTTTGGTAATCATCATCATCATCATCATCATCATCACAGTGGACTTAAAAAAGTATTATTTGATGTGCCAGAAACAATGTTCTATAACCACCCTACGAAGTACTACTATTATCCTTATTTTAAGGAGGAGGACATTGCAGCTTAGTAACTTGCCCATGGACGCACAATTAGCATGTGGTGGAGCTGGGAACTCTACCAGACCGGCTACAGGATGTCCAATGCAATGAGGCGCGGTTCATGAGTAATAGTTAAGCAGCTTATCTATTAAATTGTAAATTGGGGATAATGATAGTAGCCCAGTGTCACTGTGGTTATGAGCTGAACTAGGATATAGGATAGTCCGTATCTGCGTGCCAGGCAGTATTACATTGGGCACTTAAAAAATACAAGCTCTCCATGGTTTGCCTCTCCAGAAGGCTTTGCTATCTTTCATTGTAGAGATACTGGTGTGATAAAATGCAACACCTAAAAAGGAGAGGGTGGTGGTGATGGGGGCGGGGGGGGGGTAAGCATTTAGGGCCGAAGCTGGAGATACTGCTCTCCCCACTAAACTCCTTCTCATGAGATCTTAGGGTCTCATGTTTTCTCTTAAAATTGTACGCAAATGTCTCATTCTATCCCACAATTCAGCAGCTTATCTATTAATATGAAACTTGTTTACCCCAAAGCTTTTGGGATCATTGCTCGTCTCTTGCGATACATCCTGGTTATGACTTGGCTTCCCACGCACCACGGCTGAGGAACTTCGTGCAGGTTGGGGAATTTAGAGGCTTGGATTCCTAGCCTGGACCTCTCAGCTTCTTTGGGCCTTGTATTTTTCACTTCTGAAATAGAGTGGGTGTTGGTGACTAGACGATTTTTACCGAAGTCTTTTCTGTTCTCCAATTACACAATATAAAATTGCCTCCCAGTAGCCTGGTTTTCAAACAGCGGGTCTTCACTTCGGGGGCAAAAAACCCCAATACGGCGGGTCAAACATTACATCGAGGTAAATGATCTTCGGTGAAACTGTTGTTAAACAATTGATATTTTACAGTAACATGAGAAAAAAATTAATGTAAGATGCGAAACGTCCATCTGGAACGTGTATTTTCACCGCGCCGGGTGGTCAGAACCCTTGAAGTTCACGGCACTGCCACGTTCTCTCGTGTTACCGGAGGAAGCCGGTCGGCCCGCCTCGGCGGAGTAACGGAACCTCGGCTTGAGCGCCCCCACCAAAACCTCACGGAGCGAAGCGGCGCGCGGGCCACGCTTCCGCGGCTCCTCGCGATGCCCGTGGCCCCCGGGCCTGCGGGGCGTCACCTGGGCCGACGTCGCACCTCCCGCCTCCCGCCGGGGCCCAAGTTTGGCTGCGCGCCTTCTGACGTCATCACCGGGCGCCGCGGGCCCCCACCTCCTTCCACTTCGCGGGAGAAGTTGTTGGCGCGAATGGATCCTGAGTCCCGGTAACGGATTCCCCAGCGGACAGGCCTGCCCGCCCGCGCCTGAGTCGGTGGGCTGCGATGGTGAGCCCCGGGGGAGGCTGTGCAGCTCGGGCGCTTGGGAGAGTTTGCAGGCTGGGTGTGGACCGGGCACTTTTGGTGTGGAGGGTGGAGGAGGATGGCGATGCGGGGCTCCCAAGCGGAGCAGAGGCACAGAAGGGGCCCCCAATGCGGCACCGGTCGCACGGCTTTCCTGGGACCACGGGGTTTCAGCTCTGGCGGGCGGGCTGCGCGCAGGGCTTTTATTGCTGCGCAGGAGTTTCACATTTTTTCGCTCATGGGGGGAAGGGAGAAAGGAAGGGAGTAAAGAAGGTGATTTGGGGGTTTAGCGATAAAGTTGTTTTCCTGTTAGGCGTTACCCCAGAGTTACCTAGAGCATTGATTTCAACCTTTGGTTCAAGACCGAGAAAAATGTAACCAACTTCGCCTTCTTAGGAGTAAGTTGTCTCAGGCCTTCAACTTTCGTCATTAGTAGCGCCATGAAAAGCTCATCACGTAACCGTTTGGAGACCGAGGGTATAAGGAGGATGCTCTATTTCGTTTAAAGGAGTTCATAGAAGTTAAAGGGATGACACGGTTTACCAGGAAAACACACACACACACCAGAAACACAGGAGATTAAACACAGATGTAGTATATTTGACAGCTGTCATCGCTTATCACCTGATGTTAAAAATAATCTTTAAAAAAGGCATCTGTGTATAATTCTGCATAAAGCATGTGAATTGAGAGTGAAGTGATTATGCAGCCATCCAAACAGACTTTCATGCTTGTGTGGCAATAGATACAAGTATGCATTTGAAATATTTAAAGGACAATTTATGATATTCCATTAAGCCAGAATCTACATCATCATCAGGCAGGTTTTTTAAGCTTTTTTTTTTTTTTTTTTTTTTTAGCTTAGTTGTCACAATGCCAGCGTTCTGGAGGGAAAATTTTTATGCCAAATTGGAAAACCTTGCAGCCCTTTGTGTTTTTTCTCAGAGAAGGATAAAATACTAGCCACCTTGTACCAGATACCAGTATGTGAGCTGTTGGTTTTATATACCTTTTCTCATTTAAACCTCACAGCAGTTTAGTTTTACAGATGGTAGAGGAACCTTTTAGAGTTTAAACAGCTTGTCATACAACTAATAAATGGTTGAACTAGAATTCTTGACCACTACATTACACTGCCCTAAAATGGTAATTACATTTTGTACTTAAGGCAGTATGGTATTGTGAAAAGTTGATGAGGTTTGGAGTATTGAACGTAAGAGTGAGGCAGTGATTTAGCCTTGCTCTGCCATTTAGTAGTTAAGTGGTGGTGGTTTTTATGTGGTTTAAATAAATACCTTAACTTTAACTTTTTAAAGCCTGTGTTTTTCTTAACTTTAAGAAGGGGCGAAGTATAGTTGCCTTAAGTGATTGTCTTTTTTTTTTTTTTTAAAGATTTATTTATTCATTTATTTGACAGAGAGAGAGATCACAAGTTAGGCAGAGAGGCAGGCAGAGAGAGAGGAGGAAGCAGGCTCCCCGCTGAGCAGAGAGCCTGATGCGGGACTCGATCCCAGGACTCTGAGATCATGACCTGAGCCGAAGGCAGCGGCCCAACCCACTGAGCCACCCAGGCGCCCCAAGTGATTGTCTTGAGTATTAAACAGGATAATATAGGTAAAGCTGCTATTGTGGAACCTGGCATGTGAGGTTTTATACTACTATGTGACTACCAATGATCTAGTTTTCGTAGGAGGGACTCTGTGGAATGTTACATAGTTTTAAGGGACATCTTAGATGACTCTGATGTCAGTTATGGTGAAAAATTTTCACGTCTTGTATAGTCAACTTTTGATCACTCAGATACTTTAAATTTTGATTCTTTTTTATCCTAGTATTGTTGTTCACAATGCAGATGAAAAATAAAGCTCTTCTTGGAAAAGAAGTAGAAGTCAGATGGGTCAGTTTTGCTGTTTGTTAAAGGGAAGAGGTTCTATAAAATAGATGAGGTTTTTTGATTATATTGGTATTTAATTTGGTCTTTCTGTCTCTAGTACAAAATTTAGCCAGACCCCAGACTAAAATTCTGTTCAGCATAGGTTTATTGAACATCTGTGCACAAGTTATATTGTAGTACAGTAGTTCTTTGGGTCAGTTATCTTTGATAATGTGATGAGTGGTATGCAAATTTTCTGCCCACAGAAGTGGGCATGTACATAGCATTTAAGAGGATTTGCATATCTTCTGTAGCCCTTCCATAGATGTTAACAACTTTTGCCTTAGGAGCTATATTTTATTTTTCTCAAATATTTTCTAATTGAAGTTATTAAACAGAAGTAAAATACTGTATCCACAAAATGGAATACTCTGCAGGCATTAAAAAAGAGAAAACTTTTTTCCTTAATATAAAACAAATGTCAAGATAATTCAGTGAAAACGAAGTTATAGGACAGTATGTAAAGTACGTTTCACTTTATGTAGAGAAAGAGAGGAAAGAATATATACGTATTTGCTTGAAGTCTGGAAGGATACACAGGGAGCTAACTGATAACATTTGTTGCCTCCAAAGATGGGAGGAAGAGGCAGGATGGGAGGGAGACTTTTTACTCTTGAATTTTGAACCATGTGAACATAAAGTCTATTAAAGGAATTGAAACAAAATTAAAAGTAAAAAGATTAAAAAGAAACCATGTAAACAATTTGGATTGCTATAAAATTTTAATTATTTGCTCAAAATGTGAATAGAACATGAGCTGCCGTTTTAAAGACGTAAGCATACATAATTCGTGGCTGGTATAATTTATTGAAAATATGCATAAAGGTGAATTAAACACACATGAGACCTAGAGGACAGCCTGTTTGAAGGGCTGTCAAGTCTAAGTACATCTGAGCTGCTTCATGCCCCATTCTAGAGGATACCTTTCATATTGTGAATATGTGAATCATATTTGAATGCTCCCCATAGAGTAGTGCTGTCACCCTATTAAAATGTACCTTTGCCATATATACTAGTTAGTAGTTGCCCTCTAAGGCCCCTGCCTACTTCTCTTATCTTTCTGGGTTTTTTTTGTTGTTGTGTTGTTTTGAGTATATTACACTGGTTCTGTTCCAGCTTTTGTTCTTGCTGTTTCCTCTCCTTGTTCAGATCCTACCTTGCATATCTACCATTTTCTCATCATTCAAGCTTCAGTCATCACTTCTCAGAGTTTTTGGTATTATATCAAAGAAACCATTGCTTAATCCAAGGTCTTGAGGACTTATGCCTAAGACTTTCACTTTTTATATTTAACTTTGAGACATTTTGAGTTAATTTTTGTTTAGGGTATGAAGTAGGGGGTTCAAGTTTATTCTTTTGCTTGGGGATATTCAGTTGTTCCTGCACCATTTGTAGACTCTTCTTTTCTCATTCAGTTATCTTATATCCCTTGTCAGAAATCAATTAACTGTAAGTGTGAGGGTCCCCCCACCCCATGGATTCTGCGTTCTTTTTCCCCTATTTATCTTAAGGCCAATAATACATCTTTATTACTGTAGTTTTGTGGTAAGGTATCTCCCCCACCCTCCAACCCTGGCTTTATTGTAAGTTTTGAAATCAGGAAGTATTAGTCCTTCAATTCTGTTATTTTTAACAATTGTTTTGTGTTCTGGGTCCCTTGAATTTCCACATGAATTTTAGAATTGGCAAAGAAGCCAGCTGGGATTTTGACAGTGATCATGTTGAATCTGTAGATCGTCTTGGGAAGTATTGCCATCTGAACAGTAGGAGGTCTTCTGATCCATGAACATGGGCTATCTTTCCATTTGTTTAGGTCTTCAGTTTCTTTAAATAATGTTTAGAGTTTTCAGAGTATGGGTTTTACACTTTTATTGAGTTTATTTCCAAGTATTTTTTTCTTTTTGATGACACAGTAAATGAAACAATTTTCTTAATTTCAATTTTGGATTATTCATTGGAAGAGTGAGGAAATACAACTGACATATATATATGTGTGTATATATATATATATATATACACACACACACACACACATACACACACACACACACACACACACATATATATATATATATTTTAAGATTTTATTTATTTGACAGGTCACAAGTAGGCAGAGAGGCAGGCAGAGAGAGAGGAAGGGAAGCAGGCTTCCTGCTGAGCAGAGAGCCCGATGAGGGGCTCGATCCCAGGACCCTGAGATCATGACCTGAGCCGAAAGCATAGGCTTTAACCCAGTGAGCCACCCAGGTGCCCTTTTATGTATTGATCTTGTATCCTGCAATCTTGCTGAACTCATTTAGTAGTTCTGATAGTTTTTTAGTGGATTCCTTAGGATTTTTTCTATATGAGATCATTTCATCTGTAGATAGAGATAGCTTTACTTTATCCTGTCCAATCTAGGTGCCTTTTCTCTTTCTCTCTCTCTTTTTTTTTTCTCCCCTAAATGCTTTTGCTGGAACCTCCACAGGATTGAATAGAAGTGATAGGAATTGTCGTGTCTTTTTCCTGATCTCAGGAGAAAGCATCCTAACCACTAACTTTACTTTCAAAGTATAAGGCCTTCATGTAGTTTTAAATACTTTAAGTTTATTTCATAATTTGTTTCTGCTGTGTTGCTACCAGTTAAATCATGTGCATATTAGTCAGATATATAATTTTGTATTTTAGTGTTTTTCAGGGTAAAAGATTTTTTTTAAAGATTTTATTTATTTGACATAGTGAGATCACAAGTAGGCAGAGAGGCAGGAAGAGAGAGAGAGAGAGAGGGAAGCAGGCTCCCTGCTGAGCAGAGAGCCCCATGTGGGACTCGATCCCAGGACTCTGAGATAATGACCCGAGCCAAAGGCAGCGGCTTAACCCACTGAGCCACCCAGGTGCCCAGGATAAAAGATTCTTACATTTGGACAGATTTTGTGCATTCTGTAATGATAACCAGTTTCTGTTTGTGGATTTGGTGGGTGGTTTAAAAATATTAATCAAATATTTGTATTTCTTTGTTACTTTTAGAGTAGAGAAGTGAAGTCAAGATATAATATTTTCGCAACTACAGAGTACTGCAGTATTTATTTTGCATAAAGTCATGTACCCTCCAAAGATAAGTGAACAAAGTGACATAATTTGCTTTTTTTTTTTTTTGCATTTTTGATAGACAAATATGACTTGTTTTTTGGTTGAGCTCATCAGCACTGGAAATAAGTAATTAGAAGTTTTTGGTTATACTTCAGAGTAACCATATAGCAGCTTCTGTACATTGACCTTTTAAAACTAAAGGTCATTATGAAAGTTTACTTTTCTGTGAGTTTAGGAGTGTTTATTGCCAAAAAAAATTTTTTTTTCATTTCTACTAATAGATTTATAACCAACCACGTTGGAAACTTCTCGATATAGGCAAAAGACTATAAATGCATGATTTTTGTTTGTTTGTTTGTTTTTTGAGTACTTGGCAAAGTTTGGTACTTTGTCTTGACTGTATATTAAAATAGCATTTGGGCTGCCTGCTAGATGATGCTTTTCTCTAATAGATTTGTGGAATTGTTAGTTACACCTTAAGGTAGAAAATACAAGAAGTCTTTTTTTGCTTACATTTAAGAACATCTTAAGTGTCAAAACTTTTACTAGAGAACATCTTTTTAGCATTCTCAGTTTTTTCATCTGTGACTTGAAGTTAAAAAACGTCATAGCGTTGTTATGAGGATTAAATGAGTCAATATTTTTAAAGTGCCTAAATTATTGCCTGGCACAGAGCAAGTCCTGTTTAAGGGTTTATTAAATAAATAAATGAAGCCTTGAATCTGGGCATTGGCAGTAGAAATAGAGGGAAGGGGACAGCAGTATTTGGGAGATAGGGTAGGTGGGATGAATAGGTGGAGAGTCAGATTGAGGAGGAAAAACAATGTCCCTTTTTCTGTTTTGGGCAAATGGTGGTGCTGTGCATTGAGGTGAGGAATAAAAGAAGAAAAGCAACTCCAGAGGAATATGAGCTTGGTTTTGGAGTTTATGAATTAGAGGCATCTTTGGGGCATTTGGGCAGAGCTGTATCTGGTAGACTATTGGCTATGTGGTTATGGAGCTTAGAGGAGGGATGGAGACACAAGACTTAGAAGGTTCAGTGTATATATAGGTGGTACTGAGGTTGAGATGGATGTGTTAGCTTGCACAGTATACGTGAATCAGAAGTTTTTAATTTCAGGTTCATGGGGAACCATTAATAGGTTTTAGGTGAAGACCCTGCATTAAAAAAAAGGATTTATTTATTTATTTATTGAGAGAGAGGGAGTGATTGAGTGATTGAGCAGGTATTGGGGGGGCAGAGGGAGAGAGAACCCTATAGCAAACTCCCCGCTGAGTTTGAAGCCTGATACAGGGTGTGATCCCAGGATCCTGTGATCATGACCTGAGCTAAAATCAAGAGTCAGCCAAAATCAAGAGCTGGCCACTCAGCTGACTAAGACACCCAGGTGCCCCAACCCTGCATTTTAGATTATGTGCAGTTTTTGTGTGTGTGTGTGTGTGTGTGTGTGTGGTTTGGTGGGGGGAGGGATGTTTTCTGACACCCGTCAGTTCTCTAGTTCTGTTGACACCAACTGGATATCCTACAGTTCAATTCAGTTCTGACACTGTTCAGAGTTAGTGCAGACTGCACAAGTTAAGGGGCTTCCACTTCAGAAGCCAAGTGCAAGTCGTGAGCCAACTATACTGATGGACTAGCTCTAGATTGGCTGTTCAGGACCTGCTCCTCAGATGTGATAATTTGCTAGGATGGCTCACAGAACTTGAAAAACACTTTACTTAATATTTACCAGTTTTTCATAAGGACACAATTCAGGAACAGCCAAATGGATGGCAAAGATCCACAGGACAAGATATGGGAGGTTGGGGGACACAGAGCTTCTGTGCCGTGTTTGGGTACACCACCCTCCGAGCAACTTGATGTGTTCACCAGCCCAGAACCTCTTCGAACATCAAACCTTGCTTGTTCATGAGTTTTTATAACCCAGTCTTCAAACCTTCCTCTTCTCCCTGTACACCTAGGGATGGTGTGGAGAGTTCCCATTCTGGGCCTTTCTAGTGACCAGTCCCCATTTTCATTTGCCTCATTAGCATAACTTTAGATGTGATCCAGAGGGTGGATTGTAAATAACAGGATGCTCCTGTCACTTAGCAAATTCCAAGAGTTTTAGGAGCTCTGTGCGAGGAATGTAAAGACCTTACATATTTTTGTATTATAGTGTGTTTTTGCATATTTCTATGGAAAATATTCATAGCTTTTTTTTTTTAATATTCATAGCTTTTGTCAGATCCACAAAAGCACAAAAAAACCCCTCGTATGTTTAATGTTTCCTTGGCACATATTTTAGATATCGATAGATAGTCAACCTGTTACTGACAGCTTCTTATACTAGCATGTAAGTTCTGCAAGGATTGGGGCCACAAGGATAGAGAACTGTATGGTGCCTGGCACATGGTACATTTTCATAAGTATTTGGTGAATGAAGAAGTATAAATAAACTTTGTGTATCTAATAAAAGAGAAGTCAACTAGAATAAAATTTACTGGTATCCAAACATCTTTAGCCCTTTCTACTTTGTATCTAATTTATTAAACATTTAATGACAATGTATAATATAGCCTAGAGAAATATAGCATTTATTATGTGATAGGTCTGTTTTCCTTTTTTAAAAAAATATGTATTTTAAAAATGGAAATATAGGTGACACACATTGTTACATTTGTTTCAGGCATGCAACATAGTGGATTAACAACTCTGTACTTTATGCTGTGCTCACAAGTGTGGTAGCCATTGTATGTCACCATAAAACACTATTACAATACCATTGACTATATTCTCTGTGCTGTACCTTTCATCGCTGTGACTTATTCATTCCATAATTGGAAGCCGGTATCTCCCACTTTTCCTTCAGCCATCCCCCGAACCCTCTCCCTTCTGGCAATCACCACTTCTCTGTGTTTATGGTCTTTTTAGGCTTTTTTTTTTAAATATGCCACATGTAAATGAAATTATGTATTGGTCTCTCTGTCTGACTTATTTCACTTAGTATGACACTCCATGTTGTCACAAATGACAAATCTTTCATTCGTTTTCATGGTGGAGTGATATTCCTGTGTGTGTGTGTGTATACCACATTCTTGTATATTCATCTCTCAGTGGACATGTAGGTTGGTAGTTCTGTGTTTCTTTTTTTTTTTTAAAGATTTTATTTATTTATTTGACAGACAGAGAGTACAAGTAGGCAGAGAGGCAGGCAGAGAGAGAGGAAGGGAAGCAGTCTCCTCGCTGAGCAGAGAGCTCAATGTGGGACTCCATCCCAGAACCCTGAGATCATGACCTATGCCAAAGGCAGCAGCCTAACCCATTGAGCCACCCAGGCGCCCCGGTAGTTGTGTTTTTTGATTTGAACTTAATTTCAATGTACATTCAAGTAGGGTAAATTTGCTTTTTTAGACTAGAAGTCAGATGTAAGAAATTGACTTCTGGATGAATAAAAACTGTAATCAGACTACATTAACCTTAGTGAAAATGTCAAAATATCAAAATAAACCATCAGATCAGGCATAAAGAGTTTTAAATGTTTCAGTTATCTCAATTACGCAGGTTTGAAGACCTTAATTTTTAAAAAACCCAAATTATTAATTTCCATTTTCTGTTTAATTTTGCCAGTGTTAGTATTTTTTGGATCAGGTATATTTGAAAATATTTTGTGATACAGTATTTTTTTTTTTTTTTTTTGTTTTTTTTGTGTGTGTGTGTGTATATATATATATATATATATATATATATATATATATATATTTAATTTAATTTTTATTTTTTCAGTGTTCCAGCATTCATTGTTTATGCACTGCACGCAGTGCTCCATGTGATACGGGTTGTCTTAGGCTCATATGATACACATACTATGGTTTCAGAATTTTATACATCTTCCTCAACACAGCTAAGAATGGAAATGTGTTTTTTCGCTCTCTTGGGAGCAAGCGACCTCTTGGGTAGACTAAGTTGATTCCAGAGCAAGTAGGAGAGGCAGATGTTTCCCCTAATTGGATGTTCTCCATTTCTATTCCCTTTCTGTGCTTTATTTTGTCTGCCGTTTCCTGTGTTACATTCCCCACCCTCCAGCCCAAAGACAGAAAGACCCAAAGCAGACAGTAGAATGAAAGTTCCACAAGAACAGAGACTTTTTCTGTTTCCAGACACCAAGAATAGTTCTTGGCTCATGGAAGGCTCTTAATGAGTATTTGTTGAAAGAATGAATGAATGAATGAGTGAGTGAGTGAATGAATGAATGAAAAAAGGAAGGAAGGAAGGTGATGCAGGTTCTTAAAATTCTTCCTGGGTAGAGACCTGTTGTTATTTATTTATTTATTTATTTATTTTAAAGACTTTATTTATTTATTTGACGGAGATCACAAGTAGGCAGAGAGGCAGGCAGGGAGAGAGAGGGAAGCAGGCTCCCCGCCGAGCAGAGAGCCCCATGTGGGGCTCGATCCCAGGACCCTGGGATCATGACCTGAGCGGAAGGTAGAGGCTTTAATCCACTGAGCCACCCAGGTGCCCCAGACCTGTTAATTATTTAAAAAAAATTTTCAGACCATACTTTTTTTTTACTCACTGGTATCTTACTCAGGAAATTTCTTGAGTCCTGTGCCAGACTTGGCTGTGTCATTAACATCAATTATATACAGAGATGCATACTATTTCTTTTTTTTTTCTTTAAAGATTTTATTTATTTGTCAGAGAGAGAGAGCACAAGCAGGCAGAGTGGCAGGCAGAGGCAGAGAGAGAAGCAGGCTTCCTGCTGAGCAAGGAGCCTGATACTGGACTTGATCCCAGGATCCTGGGATTGTGACTTGAGCCGAAGGCAGCCACTTAACTGACTTGAGTCACCCAGGCATCCCGATACATGTGATTTCTGAAAGGTAGCTCGTTTGGCTGAAAGCAGATTGGAAGAAGAGGAAGTATTGTACTAAAAGTGGAAGTACTTTTTTTTTTTAGTAGCCACAATATTATGACAAGAGAGTACCATACTACAAGTGTCAATTTATAGAAGTCAACTTTATTTTTATTTTTTTAAACGATTTTTTTTTTTTTAAGTAATCTCTACACCCAGGATGGAACTTGAACTCAAAATTCCAAGATCAAGAATCCCATGTTTCACTGACTGAGCCAGCCAGGTGCGCCTGAAAGGCCAACTTTAATAATTTACTTCAGAAATAATATATACAATAAGTGTTAATTTAACATCCACTTAAATTCTTTTTTTTTTTTTTTTTTTAAGATATTATTTGTTTTTTGAAGGAGAGAGAGCGAGCGAGCATGTGCACATGAGCAGGGGGGCAGCTGCAGAGGGAGAGGGAGAAGCAGACTCCCTGGCTGAACAGGGAGCCTGAGGGGGGAATCGATCCCAGGAGCCCGGGATCATGACATGAGCCGAAGGTAGATGCCCAATTGACTGAGCTACCCAGGTGTCCCTCCACTTAAAATTTCTTAAAGCCAAAAGCAATAGGTAAAATCACAGCATCAAATTAATTTCAATTAAAGATTATTTTAATACTCAATCTTTAAAAATAAATCTACCATGAGTTTCATTTTAGGTAATCAAGAACATCTCCTTTGGAGCCCAGGTGTGAAGGCCAGTGACCTTAGAAATAACTACACATGTGTTCAGCTGATTTTTTTTTTTTTAAGGTTTTATTTTTAAGTAATCTCTACACCCAACATAGGGCTCAAACTCACAGCCCTGCAATCAAGAGATGGCATGCTTCACTGACTGAGCCAGCCAGGTGCCCTCTGCGGTCAGCCAATATTAGTGAAGCATCTACTTGTCTCTGGTGTTGGCCCTGTACTTGACATAGAGTGGTGAGATAAACAAATTTGCCATATGGAACTAAACGGCAGTGCCTTCAAGCTCAGATTTATAGGACTGTGGAAAGTTTCTCCTGGGGCGCCTTGCTCAGTTGGTGGAGCTTGTGACTCTCTTGGTCTCAGGGTCACGAGCTGGAGCTCCATGTTGGAGGTGGAGGTTACTTAAAAATATCTCCTGCTAATCATTTAGGACTCAGTTCAGGTGTGGCTTCTTTTAGGCAGCTGCCCCGAAGGCCCTCTGTGTTAGGTGCTCGCAGTGCTCTTGTAGTTTAGTGGTAAGCTCTATCTCAGCACTGTTTTGGATCGAATTCTTTTTTTTTTTTTTAATTTTATTTATTTATTTGACAGAGAGAAATCACAAGTAGATGGAGAGGCAGGCAGAGAGAGAGAGAGAGAGAGAGGGAAGCAGGCTCCCTGCAGAGTAGAGAGCCCGATGCGGGACTCGATCCCAGGACCCTGAGATCATGACCTGAGCCGAAGGCAGCAGCTTAACCCACTGAGCCACCCAGGCGCCCCGGATCGAATTCTTTATATACTAATTTGTATCTCAGGTAACTTCATGAGCACCTTTTTCTGTTCTAAGTCCCTGGCATAATACCTGCCTGTAAGCATACGAATTATCAGAAATGAGAAGGGAAAGGCCATACTGCTTGATTGTGGGGTATGGCTGCTTTTGCGTAGATTCTTAGAGATATAGGGAAACTATGAAGGGACAGTCATGGTCAAGTGGAAAACTGTGAAAGAGATTTGGAGTCAGAGGACCAGGTTCCATTGAGGAGGTTTTTGACATACCATCTTAATCCTCACAGGAATTTTATGAGGCAAGTGGTACCATGAGGAATCTAAGGGGCAGAGAAGTAATTCATCCCGAGTGACCGCTAGTACATGGCAAAACTGACAGAAAGCCTGTTTTTGACTTAATTCTACTTACTCATCTGTAAAATGGAGAGATTCTGTTTGCCCTACATACCTCATAGAGTCATCCAAAGAGATAAATCTATGTCCAGTAGCTGGAAGTAAAAGCATGAAAAACTACTTGTTTTTATTGGCTATGTGCTAAAATTTGTTTTAGTTTTGATGTGACTTTTTCCTAAATTTTTGCTTTATTTGATATTACCTTTTTGTTCAGCTAATAACTGTTGAAGAAGAAAATAATAATTACTACTTTTTTTGTTTCCCCAAATAAAAACAGTGTTATTTTCTTTTATCATTTCTTTTATCATTCCTTTTAGAGATAGAATTCCTGGGACAATGGGTATGCATGTTTAACATTTTGATAAGTATTGCTGATTGTCCTTCAGAATGGTTTTTGTCTTCTGGTGTGCCAGTTTTTGCTTTTAGGGCAGTGTAGTGTGTGAGCGTCTGTTTCCCTGTATCTTTGACAAATCTGGGCATTATCAGTCTTTCAACATTTAGAGAAAAATAATCCATTTCAGCTTATCTGTTTACTTATTTATTTTTAATGATTTTATTTATTTATTCATTTGAAAGAGAGCAAAAACAAGAGAGATCTCAGAGGGAGAGGGAGAAGCAGACTCACCAGTGAGTGGAGAGTCTGATGGGGGGTTTGAGCCCAGGACTCTGGGATCATGATCTGAGCTGAAGGCAGCCACTTAACTGACTGAGCCCCCTAGGTATCCCGGTTTATCTGTTTGTTATTTGTGAAGTTGAACATCTCTTATTGTTTTTCGGTTATTTGCATTTTTAAAATAATTTGTTTGGGCTCCTGGGTGGCTCAGTCGTTTAAGTGTCTGCCTTCTGCTCAGGTCATAATCTCAGGGTCCTGGGATTGATTTCTGCATCTGCTTTGTGCTCCCTGCTCAGCGGGGAGCCTGCTTCTCTCTCTCCCTCTCTGTCTGTGGCTCTCCCTGCTTGTGCTTTCTTTTCCTCAACTAAATAAAATCTTAAAAAAAAGAAATAATTTGCTTTAGTAGTTTTTCACTTTTCTACTCAGCTATCTTATTGATTTGTAGGAACCCTTCTATATATAACACATGTTGTAGATCTTTTCAAGTTAGTTCTTTATATTTTAACTTTTGCTTATGTCATCTTTTATTTTTGTATAGTCAGATCTTTATGGATCTTTATCTTTATCTTTATGGATGCTCTGCTTAGGCTATCCCTTTGCCAAGATTATAAAAATAAGTTTAAAAATCTATTCCTGGGGTGCCTGGGTGGCTCATTGGGTTGGGCCTCTGCCTTTGGTTCAGGTCATGATCTCAGTGTCCTGGGATTGAGCCCCACATCTCTGCTCAGCAGGGAGCCTGCTTCTCCCTCTCTTGGCTTGCCTCTCTGCCTACTTGTGATCTCTCTCTCTCTTAAATAAATACATAAAATCTTTAAAATTTTTTTAAAAAAAAATCTATTCCTTTTTCTACTCATATTTAGAGCAAGAATTATTCTGTGCAGGGAAAAGTGGTGTTTAGATCCATTGTTTGGGAGTATGATTAGCCACTAGATTCATGATTTCATTTCATGAAATCTTTGAAAACTGGGGATACTAGACAGGGAATGTTACGGAGTAAGGTGAAGTCACTCTCTAAATTGAGCCAGATTAGTGACCTTTAGATATTTATATACATAATGGCTGCTCACATTGGAGATAATTCTAAAAAGGTAGAATAGATTGGCTTTCATTGTGATTAAAATGCTTTTCCAAAAGTTAAGATTTTTAAAAAAAAATATTTTATTTATTTATTTGACAGAGATCACAGGTAGGCAGAGAGGCAGGCAGAGAGAGAGGAGGAAGCAGGCCCCCTGCTAAGCAGAGAGTCTGATGCAGGCAGGGCTCGATCCCAGCACCCTGGGATCATGACCTGAGCCGAAGGCAGAGGCTTACCCCACTGAGCCACCCAGGCACCCCAGAAGTTTAGATTTTTAATGTATGTTGAGTTAGGTCATGCTGTAATTTCTTTAACTGTTCTGCTGCTATCGGAGTGTAAGGGTGTGGGGAGTGAGAGAGTGAGTAGCATAAAGGAAAGAAGGGCTGCCTGGGTGGCACAGTTGGTTAAGCACCTGACTCTTGGTCTGGCTCAGGTCGTGATCTCAGGATTGTGAGATTGAGCTCCGCTTGGGACTCTGCCCTTAGCATGGAGTCTGCACCCCACCCCCACCTCCGTGTCTGTCTCTCAAATAAATAAATAAATCTTTAACAAAAAGAAAGGAGGAGAAAGGGGATGTGAATAGAAGGGATTACTTGGGAAGGAAAGGTAACAGTGCTGAGGCGTGGCAGTATGGAACAGACAGAAATCAGGGAACCTCAATATAACCAGCAATTCCATTTCCTAAATTGTTTTGTTTTCTTTGTGCGGTTTTAAGCATTTGTTGTCCTAATACAGATTGAAAATCAGCACTGACTTTAACCTGATTATTAACCCTCAGTTTTGGTATTTCCATGGTGTATGTGCTGTGCTGGCTGTGCCGTGTGTGAACGGTCATCACTGTTTGAATGAAGAATCATTTGGTAATTTGAAAAGTGAAACTCCAATGTGAAACTTTCATTTCCTCCAGAAGCAGTAAAATAAGTGGTTGCCAACCTCAAACCCAATTTTTTGCAAATTATATGGAAGACTGTGGCTTTCTTTATGGTCCATCTTTCTTTAGCGCCTGACACAAATGTCTTCGTTTCATAGCTGGGGTATCCATTTTGTAAACAGTATTTTTTAGACTTAGATTTTATTAGGATGGGTTTATGACTTTTGTATACTAAGAAATTTATAAAAGACAACATAAAACCAGGAAAGTCTATAACCGTATTAAAAGAAAAAAAACTTAAGGGGCACCTGGGTGGCTCAGTCATTGGTTGTCTGCTTCAGCTCAGACCATGATCCCAGGGTCCTGGGATTGAGCCCCGCATTGGGCTTCCTGCTCAGCGGGGAGCCTGCTTCCCTCTGTCTCTCCCACTCCCCCTGCTTTGTTCCCTCTCTCGCTGAGTCTCTCTCTGTCAAATAAATCTTTTTTTTTTTTTTTTAAAGATTTAATTTATTTATTTGACAGACAGAGATCACAAGTAGGCAGAGAGGCAGGCAGAGAGAGGAGGAAGCACGCTCTCCGCCGAGCAGAGAGTCCGATGCGGGGCTTGATCCCAGGACCCTGGGATCACGACCTGAGCTGAGGGCAGAGGCTTTAACCCACTGAGCCACCCAGGTGCCCCAAATAAATAAAGTCTTAAAAAAAAAAAAAAACCCAACACAAAAACAGTTTAAGGTGTCTATATACCTCATTTATCTGCTTTGTTTGTTTGCTTAGACACAAAATATTTGTGTGTGTGCGCAGGCATGTGTGTATAACACACTTATTTGGGATTTTTGACATTTTAAGAGTATGACATTTACTGCCAGCATCTAGGAAATGTTAACTTTCTTATACTTCACAAAGCACTTTTTTTTTTTTAAAGATTTTATTTATTTATTTGACAGAGAGAGATCACAAGTAGGCAGAGAGGCAGGCAGAGAGAGAGAGAGGAGGAAGCAGGCTCCCTGCTGAGCAGAGAGCCCGATGCGGGACTCGATCCCAGGACCCCGAGATCATGACCTGAGCCGAAGGCAGCGGCTTAACCCACTGAGCCACCCAGGTGCCCCACAAAGCACTTTTAATAGACATTTTCCTCACTGTAATAAAGAAGTAGGTTGGAACAGGTAAAAATGATCGAAAACTGGGGACTATAAACATTAAGGATAGGAAGGGCAGAACACCTGGCTCTTGAACCCTATTCTGAGGAATTCAGATCCTTACTCAGATTTCATTTTTTTGTGTTCATTATACCCTTGCCTGGGAGCAGAGATAATTGAAAATAGAGATGTGTCAGTGATGTGAAGGGATAATAGTTCATAAATGAGGGGAAGGGAAGCTTTCTACTTAGCCAAAATTAGTTAATTCTTATAAAGCATACATAGTATTAGTTTCACTTTCCTGATGGGAAAACAGATTAAAGTAATCTGCCCAAGGTCATACATAAAAGTCCCTACAGCAGAGATGCATACTGAGGCTAAGTTCTATGCCCATTCTTTACACTATACTTCAAAGCTAAAATCAAAAGTAGGGAAGGATATGTATGCAAAATATAAAAGAGTGATTTAAATCGTAAATTACATTGTAAATGTTTCATTATGATTAAATTTTATTTAAATTTTATTTTAGCAGTATAACACAAAGGGATAGAGCAATTAAAGAGAATATTGTAACAAGCATCAAAATATTTTTTTCAGAATTTGGAAAAATCATATAAAGAAAAATAATTTTATAATTATATAATTAATTTATAGGTTTTTAGTTCTTAAGGTTATAAATGATCAGGGTTGTGAGAGTTCTCTTTCTCTGAAATTGGAGTATAAATCCCATGGGCAAGGATTACTCTTCAACATTCGTCTTCTCCCGCACTCTGCCTGGAGTGCCTAGAGCATTTGCATGTGAAATGCATGCTCTGATGCCCCTTTAAAAGGCGTTTTCCAGGGGCAGCTGGGTGGCTCAGTGGGTTGAGGCCTCTGCCTTCGGCTCAGGTCATGATCCCAGAGTCCTGGGATCAAGCCCCGCATCGGGCTCTCTGCTCAGTGGAGAGCCTGCTTCCTCTTCTCTCTCTCTGCCTACTTGTGATCTCTGTCTGTCAAATGAATAAATGAGATCTTTTTTTAAAAAAAAAAAGGCGTTTTCCATACGCTAAGAGGTACCTAGAAGATGGGTTTCTTTTCCACTCCCTATTTGTTTAGGACTCTGAGCATTTATTGCTTGTTAACTTGCCTCTTTAGTAATTGTGTTGTTGTTAAGAAAAATGTCATTTGCTTATTTTTGTCCTGTTTTTGGCCAAATTCCAAGAATTAATATTATTTTTCATTAGGCAAATTATTTTTAACTCAGGTAATTTTTATCAGTTAACTTTTGCATGTGAAATGAATGCTGTTGCACACGTGGAACTATCTGATTATGAAGAAATTATTGAACGCAAACCAGTGTGTATGTAGAGCTGTCCCTTTTTGTAGTTGAAATTCACATTTTGTGCAGTTAATGTTTATTTACACATGTTCTTTTTGCTTTTAGGATATTCGGAAATTCTTTGGGGTTATACCAAGTGGAAAGAAACCTGTAACTGAAACAGTAAAGAAGAATGAGAAAACAAGGTCTGCTGAAGAAACTTTAAAAGCAAAGAAAGGAATAAAGGAAATCAAGGTCAGTTTTCTAAATACAGTATTGAGTTGTATAAAAAGTGAAATTCATTTCCTAGACTTGATAAGTTGGGAGCCTGAGGTAGATACAGATTTCAACTCACCTTGCAGAGGAAGAAGAAAAGTGTATTTCTAATTAATATAGCTGACTGTATTCTTTGCTTTTTTTCTGAAGTAGAGATGGAACCTTTTTTAGTTGTTGAAACTACATTTTTTGAGTTGTTTGTTCTTAGAGACGTGGGTCTCAAATGAAAGATGTTAGACTTCTGGTAAAAGAAGGTTTTGAAGGAAAGCTTTATTCTTTTCTCTGTCTTCTTTGGGCCTCAGAGAAGTTAAGATACAGTGTCACTAGAAAGCAGACAATGGCTACAGTACTGTGTCTGAATTAATATTATTCCACTCTGTAAAATGTAAGAATTTGCAACTCTACAGATCTGTTTATCACCACTTCATCTTTTATGTTTTAGTTGTCATATGTATTATAGCTATATTTGTTAGTACTGCACATTCAGTATAATAATTTTTGCTCTAAACAGACATATTTTAAAGAAATTAAAAGGAAAAAATCAATCTTTTATGTTTACCCACATATTTGCCATTTCTGGTGCTTTTCATTTCTTATTGAAGATAAGAATTTCTGAATTTCTATGTCATATCATTGTTTTTAAACCTGAAGAATTTTCTTTATCATTTCTTGTAGCACAGATCTTTTGGTAACAAATTTTGTAAGTTTTTGTTTATTTAATAATATATTTTTTCTTCATTCTTGGAGGATATTTTTGCTGGTTATTGAATTTTGGATTGGCACTTTTTTCTCCCAGCACTTTAAAGATGTTCCATTGTCTTTTGGTCTCTCTCTCTTTTTTTTTTTTGGAGAGATATTAGCAGTCATATTGTTTTCTTTTGTACATTATGTATTGTTTTCCTTATACTGCCTTTAGGAAATTTATCTTTGGTTTTTAGTTTTGACTGTGGTATGCCTGCGTGTGTTTTTCTTGTGTGTATTCTGTTTATGGCTTCTGAGCTTCTTGAATCTATAAATTTATAAACTCACCAAATTTGGGAACTCTTTGCCATTCATTCTTCAAATAATTTCTGCCTCTTTCTCTTTCTCCTCTTCTGGGATTTTTTTGATTCTAGCTACTCTGGCAGGTATACTGTGATATCTCATTGTGGTTTTGATTTGCCCTAATGATTAGTGATGTTGAGCATCTTTTCATGTGTCCATCTGAAAATCTTTTTTAGGTTCTTTGCCCATTTTTAATCAGATTATTTTGGGGTTTTTTGGTGTTGAGTTGTAGAAGTTCTTTATATACATTGGATATTAACCCCTTATTGGATATATCATCTGCAAATATTTTCTCCCATTCAGTAGGTCGCCTCTTCATTTTATTGATGGTTCCTTTACTGTGCAAAAGCTTTTTATTTTGGTGTAGTCTCAGTAGTTTTGTTTTTGCTTTTGTTTCCCTTGCTAAAGGAGGTATCAAGAAAAAGGATGCTAAAAGGGAGCCTGATGTGGGGCTCGATCCCAGGACCCCAGGATCATGCTTTGAGCCTAAGGCAGATGCTTAACTGACTGAGCTACCCAGGTGCCCTGAGTTTTCAGGGTTTTCTATGAATAGTATGTCATTTGCAAAGGGTGACTATTTCTTTACCGATTTGGATGTCTTTTATTTCTTTTTCTTGACTGGTTGCTATGACTAGGACTTCCAGTACTAGTACATATATTTTTAAATTTCTTCTTTAATTTCATCATCGACCCATCAGTTGTCTAGTAGCATTTTGTTTAAAGTCCATGTGTTTGTGTTTTTTTTCCCCCATTTTTTTTCTTGTAGTTGATTTCTAGTTTTATACCATTATGGTTGGAAAGATGCTTGATACAAGCTTCGTTTTCTTAAATTTAATGAAACTTATTTTGAGGCTTACCATGTTATCTCTCTTGGATAAAGTTCAGCATGCGCTTGGAAAGAATATGTATTCTTTTGTTTTTGGATGGAATGTTCTGTATATGTTTGTTAAATCCGTCTGGTCTGACTGTTGCCTTATGATTTTCTTCTTGGATAACTATCCATTGATGGAACTGGGGTGTTAAAGTTCCTTACTATTTTTGTATTACTGTCTGTTTCTTCCTTTACATCTCTTAATCTTTGTGTTGTGTATTTAGGTGCTTCAGTGTTGGATGCGTAAATATTTACAATTGTTACATCCTCATGTTGGATTGATCTCTTTATTTTTATGTAATGCCATTTTTTGTTTCTTGTTGCAATCTTTGTTTTAAAGTCTATTTTGTCTGATATAAGTATTGCTACCCTGGATATTTTTTTTTTTTTTAGTTTCCGTCTCTTCATTTTCAGTTTGTATGTGTCTGATGTGAGTCTCTTGTGGGTAGCATATAGATGGGTCTTGTTTTTTATCCACTCTATCATTCCCTATCTTTTTTTTTTTTTTTAAACCCCTTGTCTTTTGATTAGAGAATTAGGCTATTTACATTTAGAGTAAATAGGTATGTATTTTTTTTTGTTAATTGATTTCTGGTTGTTTTTATAGTTTCTATTCCTTTCTTCTCTTGCTCTCTTTTCTTGTGACTGGTAGGTTTCTTCAGTGTTGTGCTTTTCTTTATTTTTTCTGTATCTGTTATGGTTTTTGGCTTGTGGTTATCTTTAGGTTCCTATATAACATCCAAGTATATGATAGTCTATATCAAATTGATGATCACTTCAGATTGAACACATTCTAAAAGAACTTCATTTCTACTCCCCTCTGTCTGCCTTGTATCTATATGTTGTTAGATTTTACATCTCTTTATTATGGGAGTCCCCTTAACTTTTTTTTTTTTTTTAAAGATTTTATTTATTTATTTGTCAGCACAAGCAGGGGGAGCAGCAGGCAGAGCAGGCAGAGGGAGAAGTAGGCTCCCCATTGAGCAGAGCCTGATGTGGGACTTGATCCTGGGACCCTGGGATCATGACCTGAGCTTGAAGGCAGATGCCTAACAACTGAGCTACCCAGGTATCCCTGACTTAACTAACTTTTTAAGGTATAGTTGGTTTTACTACTTTTGTCATTTAACCTTTTTACTAGCTTTGTAAATAATTGCGCTACTACCTTTACTGTGCTTGGTTTTAATGAAATTTTTTTCTTTTCATAATTTTCTTCTAATTGCAGCCTTTTTTATCCACTTAAAGAAGCTCTTTAACATTTCTTGTAAGGCTGGTTTAGTGGTGATGAAATACTTTAATTTTTGTTTATCCGGGAAGCTCTTTATCTCTCTGATTCTGAATGATAAACTTGCTGGGTAGAGTATTCTTGCTTGTAGCTTTTTTCCTTTCAGCACTTTGAATATATCATGCCTCTCCCTTCTGGTGTGCATAATAGTTTCTGCTGAAAAATCATCTGATTGTCTTATGAAGTTTCCCTTGTAGGTAATTATTAGTTTCTCTCTTGCTGCTTTTAAAATTCTTTATCTTTAATCTTTGACATATTACTTATTACTGTTATGGTATGGAGCTCCTTCGGTTCATTTTGTTTGGAACTCTCTGTGCTTCCTGAATCTGGATATCCATTTTCTTCTCCAGGTGAGGGAAATTTTCAGCAGATATTTCCTCCATAACTTTTCTGTCCGTTTGTCTCTCTCTCAGCTTCTTCTGAGACCCCTATAAAATGCAAATTTTTGTTTGCTTTGCATGTTTTCCAAGAGATCCTTCCTGTTCTCATTTTTTAAGAAAATTCTTTTTCCTTTTCAGTCCATGGCTTGGGTGCTTACCGTTAGTCTGTCTTCCAGATTGCTGATCTGTTCTGCATTCTTTAATCTTCTGTTATTGTCTCTAGTGTGTTTTTCATTTCATTTACTGTATTCTTCAGTGCTAGTCTGTTCAAATATTATCTGTCTCTTTGTTGAAGTTCTCACTGAACTCATCCACCTTTTTCTCCAGTTGGTGAACATCTCTGTGATCATTAATTTTTTTTTTAAGTTTGAAATGTTTGGCAGGTAGCTTGGTTATCTCTGTTTTTTTTTCCCGAGGTTTTGACTTGTTCTTTCATTTGAAGCATATTCCTCTGTCTTCTCATTTTGCTTGACTTTCTGTGCTTGCTTCTGTGAATTAGGTGCAACAGATATTTCTCCTAAACTTGAAGGAATGATCGTGTGTATGGTCATCCCATGTGTAGCTGCATATGCCTGATGACTTTGGCTGGTTGGCTGAAGTTGTAGCTAGTGGTTTTGAGGCATTTTGTGCTGGCGTGCCCTGGTGGGATGGCCTGAGCTGTAATGGATGTGGATTGGGGTGGTCCTAGGGCTCTCTGCATAGAGGGTGCCTTGGAAGACTGCTGAAATGAAGTAGATGCAAGCTGAATGGTTCTTGGGGGTCTTTGTGCACAGGGTGCCCTGGTAGGACTGTTGAATCTGAAATGGCATGGCCCAGGGCAGTCTCAGGGTTCTCTGTGCTGAGCACAGCTGATGCTGAAGTGTATGCAGGTTGAGATGTGCTGGGGTGCTCTGTGCAGGGGTGCCCTAGTCAGTTGTCTGGATCCAAAGCAGGAATGGACTGGGTGGTCTCTATGCACTGCACATAATGGGTACCTTGGTGAGTCATCTGGAGCCAAATTGAGCATGTTCTTGAGGAGCTCTGCAGCGGGGTTGGCCTGGCAAGTTGTCTGGAGCCAAAGTGGTGTTTTGGGGTGCCTTGTGCCTGTGTCACATTGGCAAGACAGCTAGCACTGTGTGGGGGTGGAGAACTGATCAGGGATGTAGCAGTATGTGTTGTGCTAGGGTCACATGGGTGAGGTATCTAGGGCTGGTGGGGGATTATTGAGGTGATAGCCAATAAGACCCTACTCCTGTGCATGCTGTCAGGGTGGAGGGAGAATGTAAACCTTGGCCCCTCCAACCTGGAGAGAGTTCCAGCAGCTCCCCCACCATTTGGTGGAGATGTGGGGCTGAATTTTTTATAATCTAGTTACTCTTTTAAACCATAGCCTTTTTTCTCTACCCCAAGAACACAAGTCTGCTTATGGTTTCTCATTACTATCCGTGCCTAATGAAGTTCACAGTGATGGGTGGGGGTTCCTTTCGTTACCCTGTCTCTGTTTCTCTTGCCATTCTGTATGTGATCTCTCTATTTTTTGTTGTGCAGAGGCTGTTCCGTCAGCCCTCAGTTCTTCAGGAGGAATTGCTCTATAAATAGGTATAGATTTGGTGTGTCCTGTGGAGGTGAGTTCTTTGCCATCTTAGACTAGAAGTCCTAGGCTTTTTTTTTTTTTTTATGCACACACATCAAAAACTTTTCCAGCCTTCATCATAACCCAGTTCCAAAGCCATTCCCATATTTTAGGTATTTTTTACTGCACCACTCCATTTCATGGTAACAAAATCTGTATTAGGATTCTCCAAAGAAATAAAATCTCAAAAGAGATTTATTTTAAAGAACTCATGAATGTGATAATGGGGGCTGACAGGTCCCTAGACCTACAGCTGGACAAGCTGGAGACTTAACGACAGCTGATGGTATAGTTTAAGTGTGAGTTTGAAGTCCTATGAACTAGGAGATCCAGTAGTGTGATTACAGGCTCAAGCCTGCTGCGAAGAATAGTAGGCTTGAGACTCAGGAATAGTTGATGTCCTAGGTTGAAGGCAGGCAGGAAGGAGGAATTCTCTTACTTGGGAGAGGATTAGTCTTTTGTTCTCTTCAGACCTTTAACTGATTGGATCAGGTTCACTCATATTATGGAGAGGAATCACCCTTTAATCAGTCTATTGATTTAAATGTTAGATTCATCCAAAAACACCTTCATAGAAATACTCAGAATAATGTTTGATGTAATATCTGGGTATTTTGTGGCCCAGCAAGTTTACAGGTAAAACTAAGCATCACAGGTCACATTTCCTAGTTTTTTTGGTGTGTGTCTGGTTATTTTTGATTTATGTTGTATAGTGTGAATTATATAGTGTAGGAAATTTGGATTCTGTTACATTCTTCCAAAGAGTGTTAATTCTTTTGGTTTAGCAGGCAGTTAATTTGGCTGAACTCAAACTCTATAAACTGTTGTCTCCTTTGTGATAGGCAGCAGATGAAATCTTTATTCAGTTTGTTTATCCTTAAATGGGCACTGGGAGTTGTTACATTCATATGTGTTCAGGAGACAGGCACAGATTTGGGCTAAGAAATAATTATATATAGTTATATTAGTTTGAGCTGTACAGCATGATGGTTTGACCTATATCTGTTGTGAAGTGATGACCACAGTAGGGGTAGTTAACATCCATGATCTCACTATAGATAACAGTAAAAGGAAAAAAAAATTCTCCTCTGGTGAGAACTTTTAGATCTACCCTCTTAACAAGTTTCCTACTTATCTAATAGCAGTGCTAACTATAATCAATGTGTTGTATATTACATCCCTAGGACTTGTAACTAAAAGTTTATATCTTTTGACCACCTTATTCCAGTTGTACTTCACCTCACCCCCTGCCTTTGGTAACCACAAGTCTGATCTCTTTTTCTATGAGTTTGGTATGTTTTTTGTTTTTTTTTGAGTCCACATAATGGTGAGATCATCCAGTGTTTGTCTTTCTCTGTCTGACTTATTTCACTTAGCATAATGCCTGCAAGGGTTCATCCATGTTGTTGCAAATGGTAGGATTTCCTCCTTTTTTTTTTTTTTTTTTGATGTGTACTTTATTCTTTATCCTTTCTTACTTTGATGGTCATTTAGGTTGTTTCCATGTCTTGGCTATTATAAATAATGCTTCTGTGAACATGGGGGATGTAGATATCTTTTTGAGTTAGTGTTTTTGTTTCCTTTGGATATATTTCCAGAAGTAGAATTGTTGGGTCATGTGGTAGTTTGGAGCACTGGGTGTGGTGCATAAACAATGAATTCTGGATCACTGAGAAAAAATTAAATTAAAAAAAAATTTTTTTTTTGGAGGAAACTCCGTACTGTTTTCCATAATGGCTGTACATTTTATAGTCCCACCAGCAGTCCAGAAGGGTTCCTTTTTCTTGAGATCCATGCCAGCGTTTGTTACCTTTTTTCATTTTGATGGAGGATCTGGCCTAGGGCATTAATGACTTTTGAGCTGTGTAATTCTTTGTTACGGAAGAATGTCTTATGCGTTGTAGGACATTTAGAAACATCCCTGGTCTACCATCTACCCATTAGATGCCAGTAACATCCCAACCCCCCATAGCCACACCCTGCACCCCCCCGCCCCATTTATGACAAGCAAAAATGTCTCCTTGGGGCAAAATTACTGAGCTCAGGTCTAATGAGAAAAAAGCAGCTGAGTTATGTAGATGTTTTTGTGTTCTAATTATACTGTGATGTTTACAGGTAAATAGTTCTTGTAAAGAAGATGACTCTAAGCAGAAGCAACCAAACAAGAAAAAGAGGATCATTTATGATTCAGGTAATATTTCTCCTGAGGAGTTTTAAAGTTTTAAAATAATTTTATATCCCTCAGAGCAGTGTTTTCCAAACTGATGTTCTGAGACACAGAGCTCTCTCTGATGTTATAATAAGTCCTGTGAGGAGAGGGCTCTATACTTAAAGTTAGAAACAGTTTTATTATACTGTGGAACTTAACAGAGCTGAAATGTGTTAATGTATTAAATATATCTGTTTGGGGGGTATATAGTATATATAGCATGTCTTAGACTTACTTTGAGTATGGCATATTTATTTTTTAAAATACTCATACTAACTTCTTTTGCAGCTGAATTTCTTGGAAACTGAATTTGAAAAAAATGTGCTTTAGAGTATTGCTTTAGAAACAAAGATCTAAAATTTAATTTTTGTGGTTTTAATCTGGACCTTTTTTGTTGCATTTAAAGTGGAACAAGCATTATATAAAATATTTAAATACACTTTTAAGATGGGGAGTGTGTATTTTTATGCTTGCCTTTTATGATATATTAAAGTAACGGTAGAATTCAGAACGTTTTAGATTTTACTTTTGTGGAGTAGATCCATCTGGTGTGAATTCTTCCAATTAAAAAGGTAACCTAAGGAAGCATTTGTAGATTGTTAGGATTTGACAGTGATAGCAAAGATTCTGACTCCATCCTAAAAATACATAAGTGTTTATTGTAAGTCTTTTACTGTTGTCTGTTGTAAGGAATTTGAAATAAATACACATTCCCTGGAAGTTTTTATCATTTGGGAAACTGGAAATGTAATTGTTTGGTACAGTTTAGAATAATATGAAGCAGGATTTATAAATGTGTGGTTCAGAGAAAAAGGAAGGATACTGAAGTTTATGAAACGTCTATTCTTGTATTCTTTTGTCTTGGTTTGTATTTAAGTGTCTTGGGTAGTTAGGTTGTAGTAGACAGACCAGTGCTTCCAAAGATGTCCATACCCTAATTCCTAGAATCTGTGAATATGTTAGGTTACATGACAAAAGGGAAATTAAAGTTGTAAAGTTGTAGGTGGCATTAAATTTGATAATTAGATGACCTTAAAGTAGGGAGATTATCCTGGATTATCTAGGGGTGGGTCCATTGTATTCACAAGGAATGGGGAAGCAGGAGAAAGAGAGAGAGAGAGATTAACTATGGAAGAAAGTCAGAGAACCAGAGAGATGGCAGCATGAGGAGGATTTTGCCCGCTGTTGCTGGTTTTGAAGATGGAGAAAGGGAGCCCTAAGTAGAGAATGTTAGCAATCATTAGAAACTGGAAAAGACAGGGAAATAGATTTTTTCCAAGAGTATCTAGAAAAGGATCATAGCCCTGCTGACACTTTGATATTAGTCCAGTGAGACCTGTATGGGATTTTTAACCTCCAGAACTGTACGATAATATGCTTATATTGTTTTAAGCCACTAAATTTGTGGTGATTTGTTATGTCAACAGAAGTAAGACAAAGGCTTAACACAAGTAGAGGTAACCTGTGAGAATTCACAGTAAGAATTTTGCCTTGAAATGGACCTTGAGGAATCAGTTAACAATAATCACTATAAAAACACACTGTATTTTACTATTTCTTTTGAGGGTTTTGTTTGATCTTTTCATGTACAGATTCAGAATCAGAGGAGACAGTGCAGGTAAAAAATGCCAAAAAGCAACCAGAAAAATTGCCATTGTCTTCTAAACCTGGTAAAATTCTACGCCAGGATCCTGTTACATACATTTCAGAAACAGGTAAGGTGCTGAATATGTTTATTGTTTTAGAGAGCAGTAGTGTGTGTTCTGTTCATGAGCTTCTCGTTGGTGTCTGGATGTACCTCATTCACTTTGAATTGAATTTCTGTTGCCTTTTTTCTTTTGTTGGTGTATATTAGAGGAAGTTTGTAGTCATTATCTTTGGCATTTTCTGTGGGTTAAGGGCCATTGTAAAGACCAATTACAGGAGAATTGGCCTTGGGATTTTTTAAAGTTTTTTTTTTTTTAAGATTTATCTATTTTTTTTAGAGAGAGAGAAAAAGAGAATGTGAGGATGTGATCATGAGTGGGAAATGGGGAAGAGGCAGAGAGAGAGAGAGCCTCCCCAAACAGACTCCCCACTGAGGGCATAGCCTGATGTGGGCCAGATTCTAGCACCTTGAGGTCATGATCCAGTCCAAAAGCAAGAGTCAGTCACCTCAGCCACCCAGGCACCCCTAGGTGTTCTCTATTGAATAAGCTGAAGTTCTATCTTGAATCATAGATTAAAATGTTACTGGTGTGTTTTATGTAAGTTTTAAAATCTTTCATTTTAGAGTCATAATAAGCTAAACATATAACGGTTATTCATATTTGTGATTTATAAAATCTAGCACAAGGGCATGTGGGTGGCTCAGTCACTTAAGCGTCTGCCTTTGGCACAGGTCCTGATCCCAGGGTCCTGAGATTGAGCCCCAAGGTGGCTCTGTGCTCACTGGGGAGTATGCTTGTCCTTCTGCTCCTTCCCTCGTTCGTGCTCTCTTTCTGTCTCAAATAAATAAATAAAAAGATATATAATATAGCAGAGATGGGACCTGAATTCCTTGTATTCTCTTGTGACACTGAAGATTTTAGTGCTGCTTTTTAAAAGATGATTTTTTTAAAAAAAGATCTTATTTATTTATTTGACAGACAGAGATCACAAGTAGGCAGAAAGGCAGGCATTGAGAGAGAGAGTGGAGGAAGTAGGCTCCCCGCTGAGCAGAGAGCCCAATGTGGGGCTCGATCCCAGGACCCTGGGATCATGACCTGAGCCGAGCAGAGGCTTTAATCCACTGAGCCACCCAGGCGCCCCTAAAAGATGATTGTTTTTGTACTGAAATTTGTTTGATCTGTTTTGAGTGGTCAAAAGCAAAAGACACTTATAAATAATTATACACTAATCTTAAAATGGTAAAATAGCATAAATAGTTGTTTCATAGATATTATTCATTTATGGTGAGGATCTCTGAAATGTCACTTAAAGAAAAAAACTCAGATGCATTCATCGTAAAGTCATTTTGAGTCTGGCATTGTTAACTACTAGAGGAGACTGGAACAGGAATATAAGGTTAGATGTAGTAATCTTCAAATTCACAGAGCCTGTTGAGTCCGTTCCTGCATAAAAATGCTTGAAGGGGCCATGAAAGCATCTCATAGGTTACTGATTTGTTTATATTGAAGAAAACCTCCAGAACCATTATTTTTAGCACTCTGCTACTTCCGTATTGCTAGGAAGTGAATACACCTGGTTTGAAGAGACAAGGCAAAAGCAATGTATTTATTTTGGTATTCAGCAAACATTTATTGGGTGTTTTTTTACATCCCTGATACTAGGAACTGGGGATTAAAAAAATGACCAGACTCCCAAGTACTGTAGGAGTAGCTTGAGGCAGTGAAAAGTGGTCAGGCAGAGTGCTTGAAGCTAAGAGTTGGTCTGGCCCTTGAAGGATAAGCTGGTGATGGAGGGAAGAACGAGTAGCTTGCGGGGATGAGATTATTTAAGGCTCGGCAGCCAGCACAGGGGTTGGTATGTTCATAGGACACAGAAGAGACTGCTTGCCCACATGATGAGGCGTGGTGGGAAGTAGAATGAAGGAAGGCCTTGAAGGCTAGGCCGATGAATTTAGCCTTAACATAGCAGGGAAGAGGGAACCATGAAAGTTTTTGAAGGGAGTTGTGGAATGTTGAAAATAGTACTGAAGGGTGATAGTTGGATTGCTAGTGTTGAGGGTGGGCTGGAGAATATAGAAATTGTAAAGAGGGAAGTCGAGGCATTTACTGGGAGTGAAGTGATAAGAAACGTAAAAAGTTTACAATAGTAGGGAACTGATATAAATGTTCTTGGGAAGTGAATTACAAATAGGTGTTTGGATGACCAAACATAGTTGGTCATTAGCATATTATTAGCATAGTTGGAGAATTGTCATTAGCATGTTTAAAGTTTTTTGTTGTTATTTGAAAAAATTTTTGAATATTTTTATTTATTTTTAAAAGAGGTTTTATTTATTTATTTGCTAGAGAGAGACAGAGAGAGAGAGAGAACAAGCGGGGGGTGGCAGGCAGAGGGAGAAGCAGGTTCTCTGCTGAGCAAGGAGCGGGATGGGACCTCCAGTCCCAGGACCATGGGATCATGACCTGAGCTGAAGGCAGAGGCTTAACCCACTGAGCCACCCAGATGTCCTTATTTTCTTTTAATTTTTAAGTAATCTGTACACCTGACATGGGGCTTGAACTCACAGCCTTGAGATCCAGAGTCTCATGCACTACCAACTAAGGCAGCCAGGTGCTCCTTGTTTTTTGTTTTTGTTTTTGTTTTTTCCAGGAGCAGCTTTATTGCAATATACAGTTCACCTCTAAGATTTTTAGTATTATTGGAATTTGCAGTTATAGGTCAAAGTTTTCAGAGATACAAGTAACAATCAAACTTTACTTCCACGTATGGGCTGTTACTTGAGAGTGTGCAGGTACTTGTGATGGATACATGGGTGGGTAAGTAGGGAGTGAAACAGGAAAGGAAGTCCTTGTGTTGTAGGAGGAACCTGAGCCTGGAAGGTCAGAAGCCCTACCTGAGGTTCCATCCTTGGTTCCCATCTGACAGCTCTTTGAGTCTGCTTCACCTTTTACAAAGCAGTGACACTAATTGAATAGGTTTGTTGTGGAGACTTACTGGAATAATGCAGAGGAAAGGGCTAGACCCAGTGCCTGAAGCATATAAAAATAGGCAGTCCAGAGGAAAAAGAGCAAAACAGAGGAAGCCCACACATGAGCTTTGTAGGTTCTCAGAGACGTTTATTTGATAAAATTGTACAAATGATCAAAACCAAAATGTAGGTGATATGAACATATTTTCTGTAAACTTTTTGGTAAGCTGAGATATTTCTTCATTATGGCAGAGGCAGACTGACTTTTTAACCTTTTTGTTCTATTGCTAAATATCTGCTCAGGCACATTGTGCAAATGCACTCTTCTATTAAGAGATCCCCCTATGAGATCTGGCCACCTTTGTGAAGTTTTGAATATGTGGGAGGGATACTAGGAACAGTATGGTGATAGGTTTGTTATGGAACTGAAGGTGGTGTGATCAAGCTTTGCAGTGACACCCTGGAAACATCAAAGTTAGTGTGTAGACAGCCGTGGCCTTCAACTGTGGATCAGTTGGCTATCCTTATCTTGTGATTTTAGGTACACAGAAGGGTCAGACGATTTAAGCTCTGATCACAGATTTTCTTTAACATGGGATCGTTTATTTCAGACCAGGTATTTTTGAATGTTATTTTCTGAAAAGATATCCAACACTTTATCTGCAATTTCTGTGAACATGATCAATGTTTATGTCGTTCTGCTGGTGGCACGTACTTGGGAAAGTAACCATTGTCCCCCTTATTGTAGCTGAAAATCTTGGGGTGCAATGTATCTAATAGGATGTTCAGTATTAATTACAATTTTCTGTTTTTTCTTACAATTAAGATACAGGGTTCTAGATAGAGAAAAGCTAGTTCTTTTCTTACCTGTGTTTATGGCCTCATAGTTTTTTTATTCCTTGAAATCACAGGTGCATGGGATGAAAAATAAACTTTTTCTTCCGTCTGTAAGGGAATGAACTGTTATAAAGGAGTCCATATCAGCAAGTCAGATACATAAAGCAAATCAGATACAGAAAGAGTTTTAAGAAAGGTGCAGCTTCTTGAAATTAATAAGCTGGAAAATTCTTTGTCTTAAAAATGATTTAGTTTTTTTTTTTTTAAATCTGAAACTAGTTTTTCAGTAGTGGGTCATGAATAAATATTCACATTATAAATGTAAATATTTATATTACTAGTATCAAGTTAAATACAGTATTTGTGGTAATAATAATTTAAAAAAAAATTCTAACCTAAAATTGCATTGTTGATTGGGAGATTGGAGTCTTCTTGTGGAAAAGGATTATATGACAATGATTCAGTTTTAAAAACCTGTTAATAATGAAAAAACAGGGGCACCTGGTTGGCTTAATTGGTTAAACATCTGCCCTTGGCTCAGGTCATGATTTAGGGTCCTGGGCAGCTCTACTTTGGGCTCTCTCCCCTTCCACCCCCCCACCCCGCCCTGTCCTGGCTCATGCTCTCTCTCGAAAATAAATGAAGTCTTAAAAAAAAAATAACAGGGTGCCTGGGAGGCTCAGTGGGTTAAAGCCTCTGCCTTCAGCTCAGGTCATGATCTCAGGGTCCTGGGATCGAGCCCCACACTGGGCTCTCTGCTCAGCGGTGAGCCTGCCTTCCTCTCTCTCTGCCTGCCTCTCTGCCTACTTGTGATCTCTCTCTGTGTCAAATAAATAAATAAAAAATCTTTAAAAAAAATAACAAAAGAAACACCGTATTTTATTTTTTATGAGTCATTTTTTGTTTGGTACTTTTCTTGTAGTATAGTATTTGTAGTGTTTAAGAACACGAGCTCTTAATTCAGGCTGATTGGGTCAACCTTCATTTATCTTCCCCATGTTTTAGTTTCCTCATTTGTGAAATGGGTTTATTATTAGTACCTACATCAGAGGACTTTGTGATGATCAAATGAGATAATCCTTGAAAAGCATTTAAAACAGGGTCAGGCATATAATAAATGCTAAATAAATATTAACTCTTAGGTTTACATTTCAATTTTGTTGTGTCCCTACATCTGCCTTTAAAGACTATGCTGAAGACATTTGATTTTTGCTTAAGTACTTAGGACTTTCTGTTGATCATGTAACTGTGCTTCAGAAATTGAGAAATTGAATTTGACCCACTGATGTTGCAGATGTGCACTGTCCAATAGGGCAGCTATTGTGGCTGTTGAGCACTTGAAATTCGACAAGCCCAAACTGACAGTGTAAAGGACAGATTTCAGAGGGTTAGTATGAAAAAGAAGTAAATTATCTTATTAATAATTTTTTAATATTGATGATATGTTGAAATGGCAATAATTTGAATATATTGGGTTGAATAAAAATTTTTGTTAAAATTAATTTTGCTTGTTTCTTTTTTACTTTTTTAATATATGGTTATGAGAAAATTTAAAACTCTATGTAGATCACATTTTTTTCTGGTTGCACAAGATTTTATAAACAACAAGAAAAATTTAGGAAATAACCTTATTTTGGAAAATAACCTACTTCATTCAAGTGCTTTTGTTTATATTATTATATACTTCTTTAGGCTATATTATACAGATCTTTAGGCTTATTGTTTAGCTCTGTGATTTATTTTTCATTATCACTTTTATTAAATGTCTTCTATTATTTTTAAAGTACTTTAATTACATTAATCTCTCAAATTTAAGGAAAGGAAAAAAATGGCTTGTAAACATCTTCATAGCTAACCACTGACTCTAGTAAAATGTTCTTGTAGGTTGGTAAAAACCCAAATACTTGTTGTACTGGGTAAATATATTTACTTTTAGCTGTTTAATGAAGTGAGAGACCTTGAGTTTTGTTTGGCAAAGATGACCTTTTATTAGGCAGTTTCATCAGGGGCTGGTGTTTGGTTGAGAATAATGGGGGTTTCCCCCTGTTTAAAAGTTGTTTATGGCTGGTAATTTTAATTGAGCACATAATTCCAGAGACAGTGCTCTTGAGGTTATAATTGTTTTTGCGGTGTTAAATTGGAAAAAATTGGGAATGTTGTGTTCTCCAGTTTATGTAATGTTAGCTACCTGTGACTTGGGAAAAAAGTAGAAGTATTGCTGAGGATGTGTGTGTAACATTCTCTTTCACTGATTTTTAGAGGCATATGGTTTTGCTTACCAGACGAATGGGGAAAGCTTATGTATAGTAGAGAGAACGTTTCTTAGATGTTTTCAGGGAAACTAGAGTGATTAAGCCTGAAAATTTCTTTGAAGTGAGAGGAAACTAAGAACTATGTATTACATTTCTTTGATTATACTTGTTCAAAAATTAATATTGATTTCTGCATTAAGACTCTATAAAAGAAACTAAATTTATCATTTTGGGGGATGAGAGTTTAGGTTTATATTATATTATTATTATTATATAATATTAATATTATTTTAACTTGCCTAAGTAACACATTTAACACTAAAAGTAACACATTAACACTGAAAGTAAGACATTCTCGCTGAAAACGAAGTAAACAATTCAGATGAAAAAAAATTTTTTTTAAAAGATTTTATTTATTTATTTTTACAGACAGAGATCACAAGTAGGCAGAGAGGCAGGCAGAGAGAGAGGAGGAAGCAGGCTCCCTGCTAAGCAGAGAGCCCGATGCCGGGCTGGATCCCAGGACCCTGGGACCATGACCTGAGCCGAAGGCAGAGGCTTTAACCCACTGAGCCACCCGGGTGCCCCAGATGAAAATTTTTTATTCCCTCATCGATTCCTTTTGCCTTAGGTAGTCTATATAAATAAAAATGTATATACACACATTCATGTATGTGTACGTGTATATACACATACACACAGACACACACATTTTATTTGAATGGCATTTTATTATAAAATTTCTGTAGCTTGCTTTTTCATAATCCAATGTCTTTGACTTCCTCTTTCCCTGCCTCCTTTCCCTCCTTTCTTTGTCTCTCTCCTTGCTCTTCCTCAGCTTCTGCCTCTTTGCTTCAATAAAGAAGGATTCCTGTCTCATTCTTTTAAACTTCTATATGGAATCTAACAGTATGCATTCCATTTTTTTCATGTTCTTATTTTGGATATTGGATTATTGATATGTTCACATACCTGTTTATGTTTCATTGCAATATGATACATTTAACAATAAATGGGCGATTCACGATGAAAAATCTGATCACTTAAAAGAAAATGGTATTTCTTGAGGTTCATTTTAAGATTTTTTTTTTAAGATTTTATTTATTTATTTGTGAGAGAGAGCGAGAGAGCGAAAGAGTGAGCACAGGCAGGCGGAATGGCAGGCAGGGGCAGAGGGAGAAGCAGACTCCCTGCCAAGCAAGAAGCCCGATGTGTGACTCCATCCCAAGACGCTGGAATTATGACCCGAGCGGAAGGCAGCCACTTAACCAACTGAGCCACCCCGGCGTCCCCCATTTTAAGATGTATTTTACCTATCTATATTATGAAGAATAGATAGGGCTTCCAGTTTCTGCTTCTGGGCATCGTGCTCTTATGAAAGATCCACCTGCACCTCTGCCAGCAGCATTTGTATTTTCTCTTTGACTGTTACTGTGTTATGGATCAAAGCGCCACTAATAATATTTTTTTTGAACACGCTACTATTAAATCAGGTCTTACCCAGTTTTCAGGTCCAGAAAAGGGGGACTTTACACCTACCTTTACTAATTTTTTCCTGAAAGAAACTCATATCTTTTTTTTTTTAATTTAAAAAGTTATTTATTTGAGAAAGAGAGAAGGCGCACATGCCCATGTGGTTGGGGGAGAGATGGAGGAAGAGGGAGCCAGAATCCCAAGCAGATGACATGCCCAATGTGGAGCCTGATGCTGGGCTCCGTCTCATGACCCTGAGACATTACTTGAGCCAAAATCAGGAGTTTGACGCTTACCTGACTTAGCCACCCAGGTGCCCTGAGCTCTTGTATTTTTATTTTGCTAGATTCCAGGCTTTGTATCCTGATCCAGTCATTTATTTAACAATACTTAGCAGTATTAAATCCTCGATTATTTATTCAGTAAACATCATGTGTACACTCTATGTACATGATAGTGTACTGAATAATCTATGAAACAGATAAAAGAATAAAGCATAGTCTTGTCTTCAAGGACTTAGAGTTCATTGGGAGATAAATCTTTTATATAAGAAAAATTAACAGTGGCAAAATATTTTCTAAGGATATTGAGGCATGGGAGATGTAAGTTTTATTTTGGAGGTTCAGGAAACATTTCCTGGTGGAGAGAGAAGTTTGAGATAAATGTGAAAGGTTTGGAAGAATTTAACATGGAGATTTAGGTACTGTGTGTACTAGATAAAGAGAACAATGTGGGAGCTTGGAAATCAATAGCACTGTTTCATATGCATTATTCTTTACTTTCTAACCTACTATAGAAAGAGAAAATCTATTTTAAAAATTCAACTTATAAACTTTTACAGATTTACATAATTAATACTACCTAGTTTATAGCTCATATACATATATATAATGAAGAAACATTTTAAAAAGATTTATTCATTTTAGAGAGAGAACACACAAGGCTGGGGGAGGAGTAGAGGGAGAGGGAGAATCTCAAGTAGACCCTACACTGAGCATGGAGTCAGATTTGGGGTTCAGTTTCCTGACCCTGAGATCATAATCTGAGCTGAAACCAATTTCATGCTTAACTGACTGAGCCCCCAGGTACCCCCATAGCTCATACTTTCTTAATTATGGGATCTTCTACATAGGAGTCTCTTTATTTGAAAATCTGTGTCCAGAGTAAGAGGCGGGGAGAATTCTACTATAATAATAGAATAAATTTCATCTTGTGTATGACTATACATTTTTTTTCTAAAACATTTCTACTGACTTCATGGAATGGAATAGCATTATTATTATTATTTTTTTAAAGATTTTATTTATTTATTTGACAGAGAGAGATCACAAGTAGGCAGAGAGGCAGGCAGAGAAAGAGGAGGAAGCAGGCTCCCTGCTGAGCAGAGAGCCTGATGCAGGACTCGATCCCAGGACCCTGAGATCATGACCCGAGCCGAAGGCAGCGGCCCAACCCACTGAGCCACCCAGTTGCCCCTGGAATAGCATTATTATATGGCTTATATTTCATATACATCAGATTTGATCTTCAAATCTACCTAGTATTAGTGATGACTTACAGAAAGCTTGAGGAAACAATTTTCATTCTAAAGTTGCACCAAGTTTAACTGTGCAGTCGTCTTTGGATGTTCCTCATGTACTTGTTTTTCCGTATCATCTGATTTCATACTTCTACAAATTTGATAAACATATTTTTGAATTCCTTTGAGAAGCATTGGTAAAATTATTTAGTATTAAGAGGTAAATAAACCTTTTCTGAAATTGACATGATCTATTATCAGCACCTTGGATATAGCTTTTCTGTTTCTCACGAATGGTGGTTCAGTTATTTAGGGATCTTAATAATCACCTGTATTTCTTCATCTTGCCGTAAATCAGTGCTTCTCAATCAAGGGTGACTTGCCTCTCACAGAACCTTTGGCAGTGTCTGGAGACATTTGTGGTCATCACAGCTGGCAGGTGCTATGGCGTTTAGTTGGTAGAGGCTAGAGATGATGCGAAACATCGTATGGTGTGCAGGAGAGCTCCCTTCAGAAGCATTATTTGGCTCAAAATGGTCAGTAATGGAGAGGTTGAAGAACCCCACCTTGCCCTATGAGAAAAGAATTTGGTGAATGTTTTGTTGAATTCCAGATAGCCCTTGTTTCTAGATTCGTTTCATCTGCTAGTGCTGTAACTTCTAGAATAAAGAAGCACTTAAGTCGGCATTGTTTATTCCTGGTGATCTCCATCTTCTGTCGAATATTCCTTTTGACTTGTTCTTGATGTTACTGCACAGAATTGTCACCAAACCTCTCCTCTTCTATTGTTCTCGGTTGGGGATTTGCCTTTCTCTTTTCAGCAATGAGGATTCCATTTCTCATTTTAATTTTTAGAGGCTTCTTCCTTGTACAGATGATTCAGAGTCACTGATACTGCTTTAGCAATTTTATTCATAAATTCACATTAACTGAAACATCTTTATAAGAGCTAGATGCTTTTTTACCCAGTGATGCTTACCTAGATGCTTTTTGCCCAGTGGTTTGTTCTTCAGGCCTCTTTTAGTAATGCATATTATGAGACCTGAAGATAATGGAGCACCAGAGTATCTGGAATGACTATTGAGGTTGTGAAGCACCTTTGAAAATGAACAGACTATTGTTTGTTCCTGTGACACATATTTTACTTGAGAAACTATGGGAGACACTGGATCGTATTCCAGAATGCCAAGGAAATAAGATTGTATTAGGAAAATATAATTAAATACTAATAATATACAGGGGATTTATACTTGGCTTTAATACTAAGACAGTTTTGTTACCTCCTCTTCTGTGTGGGGAGGTGGAATGTGACCAAAGCCGGGAATTACACTGCCGAACCACTCCCTTTACTCTTCGGGCGAGTCAGGTTTCCTTCTGGTGCCTGTTTCTTACCTAAGAATTGTAAGAAGCTGTGTGTGATGTACCTGTGTTCTACTGTCCAAGCCTCCCCCTTCCCCGCCTGCTCTTCTTTCTCTGTGAGAGCCAGTGGAGATAGAGGCAAGGAAAGTATTTGTAAAATGTTCCACTTTCTCCTTCCCTGTTAATGGTTTCTTAGTAATTGAAGCCAGCTGTGGCTTTTCACGGACCCGTTCCTTGGGCTCTGGTGGGGACTTGGCACCTGTGTGGTAGGGAACATCCCAGCACAAGCCAGTACTTTCTCTCTTATTTATCATTACTCACCTCACTAGGCCTCACAGATTATAAAATGGGTTTATTTAAAGATATCATGGGGGCGCCTGGGTGGCTCAGTGGGTTAAGGCCTCTGCCTTCGGCTCAGGACATGATCCCAGGGTCCTGGGATCGAGCCCCGCATTGGGCTCTCTGCTCAGTGGGGAGCCTGCTTCCTCTTCTCTCTCTGCCTGCCTCTCTCACTACTTCTGATCTCTCTGTCCTGTCAAATAAATAAATAAATAAATAAAATCTTTAAAAAAAAAAGAGATCATGAACTCTGTTTGATTCTGAGAGGATTTATTGGTACTGAGCCATGAGCTCTCTTAATTTCTTGATTAAAGATGAGCAATCTCAGTGGTTTTATTTAATCATACTGAAGCGCAGAATATTAGATGCACCACATAAATGGTGTAAGGATGGTATGTTTAGTTTCTCTTCCATCTAGTTAAATAACAAATATTTATTGAAGACTTGGCATATGTATAAAACTATCTCTGCTTCCAAAACCAAAATGACATTTTGGGTTTTTGACCCAAGGATGTATTGAAAAGGAACTTGGTAGGAAAAAGGCTCTAAAAACTCAGAGTCCCTTTTTAGTTTTTGACTAGTTGTTGCTAAATAAATTATTTTTAATCTCTGTAACCAGATTTCTTTAGCATGATCTCCATTAATTTGGTTTCTGTGTGTTCCAAACCGAAGGAGAGAAAATCAGAATTCTAAATGCTCAGCAGGGTGAACTCCATAATTATATATTTTTTCCTTTTTGGCTTGTAAGTAGATTTCTGTATGGACCTGCAGACTATTTTCTTTCTCTTTCATTTGTTATCCTTTCTAAATAAAGGAATGTATCTAACTCAGAGTGGCAAAGCAATCTTCTCTCCCAGGCAGTTCCTCTGCTGTATGTTGGATAATGCTAGTTTACTGGTGATTGTTACCACATTTGAGGTTATGTTGTGTATAAATAAAAATAAATGGTGTTTTTATAAGGAGACATATCCTGGAGGGAGATTCTGAGTGTTCAATTGCCCATGATTTTCAACTAGGTCTTAGAAATTGGACTTAGATCTCTTTATCATTATTGTATTATACGTTTCTGGGGAGAAGAGAACATAGTTTGCCTTTGGCTTCTGACAGTGCAGGAACAAATTTGGGCTCATTAAAAATAAGAATGAATGTTAAAAAGGAAAAACAGCCATAACTTTATCTGCAGTGTTTCATTTCTACACACTGTGTAGGATCTTAAAATATTTATTTTACATGAGGATGGTCACAGCAACACCTGTTAAATGACTGTCTTCTGCAAGCAGCTGATTGCATTGTTCTTGTCTTTGGCCTCCTCAGCCTTCTTTTTCCACCATGTATTGGTATAGCCTTTGAAATATTAAGGGCAAAAGGAGTTTTAAGACAGCCAGTTCAGAAGTCATAGTACAAAGATGATAGGACTACTGCTTTCTTCAGGTTTTCTGGTTTTATAAGGCAAGATGACAGAATGCTTTCAGATAGGTCTGCAACTTTATAGAACCCCATATTTTTCTATATTCTCCTTAATGAAACCCTCTGTATTTATAAGAAGTATCTCTGTGCTTAGGAGGATCATGAGTTTACTTTTTTAGTGTTTGTTTTCCCCATAACTGTTAGCAGTGTGGGGATATGCATAAATCATGGAGTACTAAATAAGTGTCAGATCAAGTGAGCCAGTCTTTCATAACTGTTTCTCTTGAATTGCTCCTACTTTCCAAGGGGCCTGGAGAGCTATTTATTTTGCGGTTAGCAGAGAAGGGGCCTTGTATGCAGTTTTTAGCTCAGGACAGGATAAACATAGTTGAAATTTTATGCAGAATACTTTCTTTTTTTTTTTTTTTGAGAATTCATGTGTAATTCCATTTTTACTCAGAAATTATGAAAATGCTTAAAAATTAGTCTGTGTTTGGGTTATAGTACATCTTTGGATCTATAGCTTGAAGACATTAAGTTTAAATTCATGTATTCTAAGCCAAACATTCAGAGAAAGGCTCCATTACCCTCCACTGTTATAAAGAGATCTCTAGTAGAGAATACTCATGAAAAAGAAGATTCCCTTTTAGGGGTGACATTTATACCTATAATGTTAAGACTAACCTAAAAGAATAAAATGATGGTTTTGTTTGTTTGTTTGTTTTTTTGCCAGCTTAATGTTACTGTTTGCATAATATTTTTGAACTTTGAAATTTGGGATTAATTTTTAATAACTGCATGGATCCACTGTATGGTTAGGGCACAATTTATATAGCTCTTCCCCAATTTTGATTGTTTCTGTTGCTTACATTTTTCATGTTTCTAATAGTGTGATGAATGTGTTTGTATACAAATATTTGTGAGTACCTCCAAGATTATCTCCAAGAATTACTAGGCTAAAGGTTATGAACATCTTTAAGGCTCTATGTATATTTTGCCAAATTGCTTTCTGGAAATTCATACTAGTTTATGTTTTCATAATCAGTGTCTATATTAGAACAAATATCATATTCTCACCAATATGGAACATAATTTAAAAATCTGTAAAACTATCCATAGATTCCCAAAATTATAGAAAGGAAAATCTTGAGAATTTGTCTGGTTGAACATTTTGCCGAGGAGGACAGTGAAGCCCAGATAATTAAAATAGGGATGCCTGGTTGACACAGTTGGTGGCGCATGTGACTCTTGATCCTCGGGGCTGTGAGTTTGAATCCTGTGGTGGGTGTAGAGATTACTTAAAAATAAAAAAAAAATAGTCAGTTGAAGTCAGGTTAGAATTTTAGTTTTCTGGAATTCTGGTTCAGTGTTTTCATTAGAGATTACTACTTTATTATTTATTGAATATCTGTTAAAACATGGTCAGGTGCTATACTGGGCACTTTGCTTTGAAAAAATCTAATCTTCCCAATAACCCAAATGGTGAATGGCTTGAACTGTTTTAACCATTTATATGGACAAGGACCAAAGGAAGAAATGAGATCAATCTTCAGATGGTCATTGTGAAAAAGGATGGATTAAGGAAAATAGGTGAAATTCACAGGGGAGTATTTTGGCTTAATACAAGGAAAACCTTTGAAATTCTTAGAGTACAGTAGTGCCAGTCATTAAAGAAAGGGGAGATCATGTTGAATGACATTGTTACGTGTTTGTCAGGAATGTAGAAAATGGGGTCTGTGCATTGGATGAGAGAGGGAATTAGTTGACTAAAGATAATGCATTAGAAAGAATATGGTAAATGACAGATGCTGGCGAGGATGCGGAGAAAGGGGAACCCTCCTACACTGTTGGTGGGAATGCAAGCTGGTGCAGCCACTCTGGAAAACAGCATGGAGGTTCCTCAAAATGTTGAAAATAGAACTGCCCTATGACCCAGCAATTGCACTATTGGGTATTTACCCTAAAGATACAAATGTAGTGATCCAAAGGGACACATGCACCCGAATGTTTATAGCAGCAATGTCCACAATAGCCAAACTATGGAAAGAACCTAGATGTCCATCAACAGATGAATGGATCAAGAAGATGTGGTATATATACACAATGGAATACTATGCAGCCATCAAAAGAAATGAAATCTTGCCATTTGCAACAACATGGATGGAACTAGAGCGTATCATGCTTAGCGAAATAAGTCAAGCAGAGAAAGACAACTATCATATGATCTCCCTGATATGAGGAAGTGGTGATGCAACATGGAGGCTTAAGTGGGTAGAAGAAGAATAAATGAAACAAGATGGGATTGGGAGGGAGACAAACCATAAGTGACTCTTAATCTCACAACAAACTGAGGGTTGCCGGGGGGAGGGGGTTTGGGAGAAGGGGGTGGGATTATGGACATTGGGGAGGGTATGTGATTTGGTGAGTGCTGTGAAGTGTGTAAACCTGGTGATTCACAGACCTGTACCCCTGGGGATAAAAATATATGTTTATAAAAAATAAAAAATAAAAAATTAAAAAAAAAAAAAAAAAAGAAAGAATATGGTAGAGTATACCTGACGGGCAGTTTAATGCTTGATAATAATAACTACTATTAGTAGCAATTAGATAAAAAGATAGCATGAACTCTCTGAAGCGGGTGACCGAATAAGCAGAGATGCTGATAAACAATGAAAGAAGTAAACAGCCTCTGCCTTCAGCTCAGGTCATGATCTCAGGGTACTGGGATCGAGCCCCGCGTCAGGCTCTCTGCTCATCGGGGAGCCTGCTTCCCCCCTCCCCCTGCCTGACTCTCTCTGCCTACTTGTGATCTCTCTGCCAAATAAATAAATATCTTAAGAAAAAAAAAAAGAACTAAACAAAGGAAGGTGGAAAGGAGAAAACTAAAGCCAAGCCTTTTCTGTCTCAGAAAGCCAGGGGGTCAGAGAGTTTCTAGAAGATGGTCAATTTATTCTAAAATATTAGATCAAGGTTAAAAAGAGAGAAGTGTAATATATAGATGAAAAAAAATCACCCATCATCTATCCATTTAATTTAGATTTAAATGTGAATTTAAAAGTATATCTATAAATAAATATATGTAGATATAAATGTGTCATTAAACATCCTGTTATGTCACCTGTTTTATCACATAGTAAACATATGAAGATGTCAGTAAGTATGGATATATATTACGATTTTCCATTTCATAGAATTCCATTGTGTGGTTGAACATAACAATAGATACTTAAGTTACTTGTTTTCCCATCGTATAAATGCTATTCACTTACCTCTGCTTGGTGCCACTGTCAAAGTTGAGGCTGTATTTTTTGCCTAAACCATATTAGTCACTTAATTTTCCCTTTATTTTTTCTTGTCCTCCTGTAGGCTGTTCTCTATAATTTTGAGTGAACAAATGTGGTGATAAGCATTTTGATACATACATCTTTGTGTGCTTGTTCATTTATTTTGTTTTGTTTAAATTCTTAGAAGTGGAGTTGCTGTATGTAAGGTTTCAGTACATATTGCAAAATCTTCCCCTGTAAGGATTTTTAAAAATTTGCTGTCATTGCCTGTTATGTGTTTGAAGGTTCTGTTTCCTTACCACTTGCCAACAGTCTTCTTAATGTGATAATCTTAGAATTGTTTGGTCTCACTAAGTTTCATGTTAGCCTGTCACCTGTAAAATACTTCTGAGATTGCTGGAGATTTGTTAAACTAGGGATTGCAAGTATCTGCAATACTGTTTCCCTTTCTTAGCCTACACCAAATGGCAGTGATTGATCTTGTCTGAAGTTCCAGAGACAGAAGTTCTCGAGTAATTAGAGAAGAACTGTAACAGAAAAACAGTGACTGACTTGGTCCATTTATTTAGTTCTGGGGTTTTCTGTCATACTGTTTGTAAGTATGGCTGGGTATAGTGGAAATGGAATGTTACTTCTCTTGGCATTTTTTAAGTGGCGGGGGGCAAACTTGTAGAGAACTCTCATTTTGCAGAGACAATGTAGTTTTGTTCTTTTTTTTTTTTAAGATTTTATTTATTCACTTGTCAGAGAGAGAGAGAGCACACAAGCAGGTGGAGCAGCAGAGGGAAAGGGAGAAGCATGCTCCCCACCGAGCAGGGAGCCCCATGCAGGACTCCATCCCAGGACCCTGAGACCATGACCCGAGGTGAAGGCAGATACCCAACTGACTGAGCCACCCAGGCATCCCAGTAATTTTGTTCTTTTATCATTAAGATAATCCCTCCTGCCCAGAAATAAGAGTTGTTGATGGGATGCCCGGGTGGCTCATTTCCTTAAGTGTCTGCCTTCAGCTCAGGTCATGATCCCAGGGTCCTGGGATTGAGTCCCACATCGGGCTCTCTGCTCTGTGGGGAGCTTGATTTTCATTCTCCCACTCCCCCTGCTTATGTTCTCTCTCTCTCTCTCTGGCAAATAAACAAATAAAATCTTAAAATTAAAAAAAAAAAGAAAAGAAATAGAGTTGTTGAACTGAAACCACGTGAAAATTGTAAAATTTAATAAGCTCTCAGATAAGATTAGGAGCCTTATCTTACATACACTGGGATATATTTTTAATTTTGCACTTACTGCCTAAGGAGATGTATTGGTTATCTATACTTAGCAGGTTCCGGTTCTGTGTTTGTTTTGTTTTGTTTTTAATTCTAGCCAGGATATCAGCAGTGTTGATCTTGTTTTGAATCTTCTTTTAGGGTACTTTGCATAATGTTTTTTTGACTACTAAGTAGAACAGTTTGCTGAGCTAGGTCTCAGCTTAACTGAGTCTAGGGATTTAAAATAAACCAGCCATAAATTAAAAATATTATTTGGGTTTCTGTAAGATAATAATTAATTATGTTATCTTACAGAAAAGGAAAAGAGTTTCAGATTATATTTTTAATGGTTATTAGGATTATTAAGGGTGATTTTCCTGGCTGTTGTACTTAGGTGGAATGGTGATCACGTCACCTCTCCTTTGTAAAACCATCCGAATCAGACACAGAGACAGATTGTCAGATAGGGAGAACAGATATATGAGTGACTGAACCTAGTCTGTTGGCTGACTCTGGTTAATAGTGGTTAAACTGAAATCTGGTAAGGACATCAAACCATCAATGTACTTAGGAAGATTTACGAATGAATTTTTATTTTAACCGTGAAGGTAGATTGAACATGTTGAAGATAAATAAAACAAATATGCTTTAATTAAAATCTTTTGGTTGTGGTTTAAAACCTGCTTACTGTAAAAAAAAAAAAAACCTAGCTTAATAAGCAAAATGGAATTTGTTAAGCCGTTGTCATTTCTCAGTGAAGGCAGGAATGAATCTTTAGTGTCTTAGTTTAAGCATGTTAGTTCGGCAAACTGATCAAGGGTAAGATTGACTCCCATCTTGATAAGTGCCCACTCCTGGTCCAGTTGTTGGTGGCAAGGAGTGTGGAATCATCTTAGAGATTTATCCATGACTATTGCAGGCCCTTGGAAGGTAGGTAGCCTGAGGTGTAAAATCTTTGGGAATTTGTAGGGAAGGAACAGTTCATTTGTAGTAAATTTGCTTTAAGTGGTGCATTACTTTCTATGTTTAGTAATCAGAAACCTGTAAGGGTTACACTTTGTAAAGTTTATAGTTCCATTTTAACATGATATTAGAAGGTAAGACTACATGCTTTTTGATTTTTACATATCTTAGGTACTTTGCTCTTTGAGATGACAACCAGAGAGGAATAGCACAGTGCCCGGCAAATGGTCTTGGTTCATTGAGGGCAGACTTGAGAGGAAGTGACTCACTCCTATGTGGCCTTGCTCACCAGATTTATAAAGCGACCCCCTTCATTCCCACTGACCTAGTCTTCACAATTGCCTTGTAGATTTTTCTTTTTATTAGATTTCTTTGGTTATTAGGCCAACACAAAGAGCGTTCTATCTTGTGAATCACTGAACCAAACCAAAACAAAGTTTATTTAGATCCTTTTGAGGTACACTGTGGTATCTAAGCATTAGAAAGTCTAGAGGGCTTGGAAAAACTTTTAAAATCAGATGTTTAATGGGAACTTTTAAGAAAGATAAAATGTAACAAAACAAATGCTTAAAAAGTCTTAAATCAAGGGGCAGGTATTGCTGGACAGTCCACCTTCATATGTAGCCGGACTTCTTGCCACCTCTGCAAATGCCACCTCGTCCAAGGCATCAGCACTTCTCCTGGAACAGCATTAGCTTTCAGCATGGTGTTCCTGCATGTGCTTTACCTCTTGACAGTGTGTTCTCCAAAGAATAGGACTTAAGTTGGATCACTTAATACTCTGTTAAAAATTTTTCAGTGGGTTCCCATTCTAAATAGAAACTAACATTCTTTCCATGACCTAGAGAGTCCCACATAATTTGGCTCCTACCTCTGTCACCTTAACTCTAGTGCTGTAGCCCCTTCATTGTGCTGCAGTCACGATGACCGCCAAGCACACTCATATTTATGCTTCTGCGCTTGCAGTTGCCGTTGTCCGAGCGGTCTTCGGTGCTCATCAGAGCGGCTTTCCCTGACCACCATAACTGAAAGAGCACCCCTCGTTGCTCTTTAATTCCTTCTTCCTATTTTACTTTTTCCTTATAGCAATTACAACTTGACAGCATGTATTTGTTTACTTCTCTTATCTTTTTCTTCTTCTAGACTCCAAGCTTCATGGGATCAGGGATTTTGTCCTTTTTATTCACTGCTCTGTCCTCAGTGTCAGCACATAATGGATTCTCTAACTGTTCGTCGAATACATGCATAAATAAATATATTTGTGTACTCTGGGTGGTAATTGGCGGAAATTGTTTATTATATCTGTGATACTGGTCGATGTGGGGATGAGTGTTGAATTCAAGAAATAGGAAGAAAAGAAATCAGCATTCTGTAGCTTTCGTTTGCTTTTTATAAATCTGGGGAAGTTGTTGCTTTATATAATTAGAATCGATGTTTTATCACAGTATTTGGTTATATTCCATTTAAGATGAAGAAGATGATTTTATGTGTAAGAAAGCAGCCTCTAAATCGAAAGAGAATGGAAGATCTACAAATAGTTATCTTGGAGCATCACACATGAAAAAGAATGAAGAAAACACTAAGACCAAGAATAAACCTTTATCACCAATAAAACTTACCCCCACGTCAGTGCTTGATTATTTTGGAACTGGAAGTGTCCAAAGATCAGAGAAGAAGATGGTAGCAAGCAAAAGAAAAGAGGTGAGTGTTTAACAGGCAAGCAAGAATGTTCAGATTTGTACCCACTCACTGTTACATTAATAGAAATTCAGATGTTAAAAATAGGTCAACATATTTTATTAATGAAAATAATTTTCCTATGATTATGATAAAAAATATTGCCATAATTTTAGAGGATGAGGAAGTTAGAATATTGCACATTTAATTTTTTTTTTCTAAGATTTTATTTATTTATTTGACAAAGCACAAGCAGGGGAGTAGCAGGCAGAGGGAGAGGGAGAAGCAGACTCCTCACTGAGTGGGAGCCTGATGTGGGGCTCGATCCCAGGACCCCACTGGCATCATGACCAACAGAGCCATCCATGTGCCCCTGCACATTTTTTTTTTAATATTTGAAAGTGGGAAAAGATAATTTAAATCACAAGGATAGATTGTAATTCTTAGAGTTTAAATACTTAGAATGCAAACTCACTTTACCACTGATCTCAGCCAGACCAAATTAAATGATAAGCTTGTTCCCAAATAGGTCATAAGTATATAACTTACAAATAGGGCTTACCTGTTATACTTTTGACCTTTTTACTTTGGCTGAAGTTGGATTTATTTTTTTCTGAACATTTAGAAAACAAATAGAGATAAGTTACAGTGAAAGTAATCTCCTGAATTCAACCCTGCCCAATGGTGTGTGTTTGTTGATTTCATTAGTGCCTCCATAGGATAAAGTGACCATTCACATGTACTGGTTTTTCAAAGTTCTGGACTATTTCTAAGGCCAGGATGTTGATCTACAGGTCTCTTTGGGGGTACTTTTGAACATTTCTGTAGAATTAAGTGAGAACCATCTGTTTGTAGGATATTTGCTCATTAGGAAATTGAGTATGGTCAGGGAATAGATGTGAACCTAACTTCTGGCTGGTGTGCACTGAGACTATTTTATAGCATAAACTTCTCTCTCATTGGTGTATTTAATAAGCTACAGTCAAGAAAAAGCACCTAATTTTTAATTTAAGGTTTATGCTGATCTTGCTTGATTTTCTTTGAAATATAGCCTTCACAAAATGCAGATGATTCCAGATTAAATGATGAAGCCATTGCCAAGCAAATGCAACTTGATGAGGATGCAGAGGTATTGGCATTTTATTTAAGTATCATTAACAACTTTTGTACCTTGCTGTTTAGTCTACTCAGGCAGACACTTGGAATGTTCTAGTTTAATTATGGATTGACTCTTACTGTAAGAGTTGTGTGTAGAATAAGTTAAAATCTAATATATAAAAATCTAGATTTATGTAAAAGATAAATGGTCAGAGCAGGGGATACTTACTTAAAAATTTATTGTTAGATTTCTTTGAATGGAAGCCTTTTTTTAGTATAGTTAAAACAATTTAATTTGGTCATATCCATTTTCTTTTCACTATGGGCAATTTCAGTCCACTCCTGTGACTCTAAGTTCTGTGTATATGCTCATGATCCCTAGATCTATTCCAGAGTGCTCTCTTGTGAGTGGTAAACCTGTTATATTCATTCAACAAATACCAAGCATTACTGAGTGCATGGCACGTTCTCGCTAGGTGTTGTTAAGGATACTGCAGTTAAAAAAAATATCAGGTCATTATAAATGCTGTGAAGAAAAGTAAAGGGATGGATAGATAGTTTTGGGGATGATTAGTGGGGTTATGAGTGTTCGTTTTAAAAAGAGGGGTTAGGAATGCCCCACTGAGGAAGTGACATTGGGGAACAAAATGAAATGATAATGGTGGGCCTTGGGGCTGACTACCTGGAGGAAGATTTCCTCTAAACAGAAAAGCAAATGCTTTTCTTCAGGGAGAAACATTTGAGTTTGATGAATTTGGAAATCCTGTAAATCATGACGAGTCTCTGGAACCTACCAAAAGGACTTGGAATAGTAAGGATTTTGGATTTTGGTCTCTGTAAAATAAGAAGCCATTGGAATGGTTGAATATGGAAGTGACGTGATTTTATGGATCTTAAAAGGAAATTATTCTGGCTGCTGGGAGGCTAATAAACCATGGTGTGGCAAGATCAAAAGCAGATTAGTTAAAAAAAAAAAAAGGCAGATTAGTTTGGTGACTGTTATGGTTATGTAGGTGAGAGGAGATGTTGGCTTGTACCTTGATGGTAATGGAAGGGATGGTGAGAAGTGGTTGTAATCTGTACGTGCTTTGAAGGTGCAGACTTGCAGTTGTTGCTGACAGATTGGGTATAAGGTATGAGGGAAAGAAGATGCAAAGATGACTCCATGTTCTTTGGCTTGAGCAACTGGATAAATGGTGATATCATTTTTTAAGGTGAAGACTGCTACAAAGAAAAGAATTAGGTTTTGGACATGTTGAGTTTGAGATGTCTAATAGGTTTCAAAATGGAGGTGCAGAGTAGGTGTTTACATAGAGGAATCTGGAGCTGGGGGTCCAGGGCAGGGTGCAGAGTCGGGGAGGGGGTTCTAAACTGAAGATGTGTATTTGGGGACATTAGCAGTTGAATGGTATTGGAAACCAGTGTAACTGGATGAGATCAGGGGATAGTATGTAAGCAGAAAAGAAGTCTCAAGATTGAACTCTAGGGTTCTGTTAACATGTAGAGGTCAGGAGGAGGAAAAGGATGATCCAACGAAGGAGATTTAAGAAAGTGGCTAGTGAAGTAGGGAAATGAGGAAAGCTTGGTATTTTCTGGAAGCAAAATGAAAATATATTTCAGGGAGGAGTGTTTGTCTCTGTCAGAGGATCCAGACCTGATGACTGAACAACCCCCCCTTCCTGTTCATGAGCGTAGGGATCACTTTCTCATACTTCTTAAACTGTATTAGAAACCCCTCCTACATCCTGAGTCGCACCCCATTTTTTAAACATGCATTATAATTGCTATTTATGTGTTTCCCTCCTTGGAGGCTTTAAGCTCCCCTCGTGCGGGCTGTTTATGTTTCACTCAACCTTTGTGACATCAGTTGCTTATTTCGGGGCTTGGCATAGAAAAGCCTCTTAGTAAATATTGTGAGAGAACAGTGTCCAGTTTTCTGAACTATATCTGATCACATTTTATCACTTTGACAGTCTGTAGTTCGTGTTTTCAAAATCTTTTCCATCTTACTTGATTACAGTAAATTACATGAACTCTGGTGCCATTTACATTTCTTCTGTTCTGGCTTCTCAGATCCTTTTTACTAGAAGGATACTATGTAGTGTGAAATTTTGGAAAAATGGTGTAGAGTTCAACTAGGAATCCTTGCCGGGCAATTGGAGGTTTAGAGTTTGAAAGACTTTTCGATGATGAAGATCTTTCATACTGTTTACAGTGTTAGATATGTAGCTCAGTTATGGTGAGTATATATTAGGCAACAGAATGTATTAATGTGCATCTGTCTGGCTTGCTTATGGCTCTGTGTAGCTCAAGTTCATTTTAGAAAAAACAAGAAAATGCTTGGTTACTGTGTTCTCATCAGGTATATGCCAATTTCCAAGCCTTTTCTTTTGGTTTGGATGGATTTGGAGGTTCTTTCCTTTGTTTGAATAATATAGGGAGGCTTTTGTTTGCTGTTACATTAAGCCATTTTATCAGGGGGCATAACACCAGTTAGTTTGTAAGTGAGAACTGTATTCCACTGCTACACATTCTTTTCTGGAAAAGCTACATTTTACTGCAAATGAAAACACTAGAAATAACAACAATGTAATTATAGTATCTGTGTGTTACATTAGCCATGTTAGGAAAACTTCTGATATGATGATTTAAATTTTAAGAAGTCAGAACAGATACATTTGAATTGGTGATTGAAAATTAGAATTTGATGATTATAAGTGGTAGTTACATTTGAATATTGTGTACAAAGAAAATATAGTTTTCTTGATTTCTTACTTTTTTTGTGTGTGCCCTTCAGCCTGTTGTTTTTCTGTTAGGGTGAGATTCTTTTGAGAGCTCTTTGTAGAGTTCAAAATAAACAGAAGTAAGAGATCTGTAAGTGTTGTATTGGGACTGTTAAGAAATAAGCTATAGACTTTGAGCTTTATAAGTGAGAAATGTGACCAAAAATATGCTCAATTTGTCTGTTTCACCTATAAAACTAGAAATAAATTGTTCTGAAATCTAATTTGGCTTAATGAAGCAAACCTGTGATTTTGTGAACTATTAATATTAAGGAGAAGAATGTCATACTTTCTGGAAAATGTTTTTTCCAGTTTCTTCTAAGTATCATGACTCAAGCACTTAAAAACTTCAATTTACAGAAAGAAAAAAAGCAACTTTTATTCTGTTGATACTTTTTACAGCTGGAGAGACAGCTGCATGAAGATGAAGAGTTTGCCAGAACATTAGCCATGTTGGACGAAGAACCCAAGACCAAAAAGGTAATGTTTCACCAGGCTGATTATTTGCACTCGGAGTATACACTGCAGATCAGGGTTCCCTTTCATACCTGTGTATTCTAGGCTCTGGAGATACAATCATGAGTCACTCTTCTAGAAAGAAGCTAAATTATTTTAATCTATAAAATCTATAAAAATGTTTTTGAAGAAGCTCATCAAGAAACTTATCCTTGCTAAAGGAAGGTTGATCGAGACAAAGCCAGCCACACCCTTCCTTCACAAAACAATGAATTATAACTTTTACTTTCTCTGTCACAAATGGGTTCTTATGTACTCGTTTGGAGAATAACACTTACAAAGGTTTCTAAGGAACGTAAAGGTTAATAACTTTAATGTTAATTACTGTCTTTTTGGGAGCACAGTTTTGCTGTTTCTAGTTAGGTCACTTTAAGATCTGTGTTAGGACAGTCTCAAATAATAATGAGTATATTTTGGGAAATCTTTAAAAGCATTGGTGTTTTTTGTTTTTTTTTAATCACTTCATCTCCAAAAAATTGGCCTTGTTTCCATTGAATCATATTCTGTTAATATGTATCAATATCTGACTATTTTAAAAGATTTTACAGAAGGAGGGGTATAAGACAGTAAAGAGTTGGGGGGACTTTGTCATTTGGAAAAGCCTTACTCTCCCAAAGGCATTCAAGTTATAGTTATCAAAAAAAAAAAAAAAAAATACTGTGTTATGCATCCCAGTTTGTGACTTCTTTGTAAAATGGAGATTTGAAGAGCAGTGGAGAGAGTGGATTTTTTTTTTCCTCTCTTGAGAAAGTGCTCTGATTGTTTTTTTAGTTTAGTCTTTTGGGTTTAGATTTTAGTTTTTAGTTGTGTAATACTAACTAACAATTTGAGAATCGAGATGAAAGAAACAGAAGCAAGTCTTCCATTCTCACAAGTTGGAAACAACTGTGATAATTTTTTATAGATGTATTTTTTATAACTTTTCATCAGTTTCTTCACCTGTAAAGTTAAACATAAGAAAAAAAATGCTTCATTTTTCTCAGAAGGTATAGGGATGAATGAATAAAAATTTATTGTATTGTCTTCTTGCTTTGGAAGGTGACCCTTAAGCTTAGAATTAAAACTTAAGTTAATTAAATTAAAACTTTGGTCAATTTGAACAACATATTTTTGTGGTAGTAGTTTTCTTAGTATTTGTCACATTTGACACAAATTTTCTTAGGCTCGGAAGGACCCAGGAGAGAGAGAAGCGTTTTCATCTGTCCAAGCCAATTTAAGTAAAGCAGAAAAACATAAATCTCCTTATAAAGGTAATGCTAACAGGAAAGTAAGCTGGAACATTTACAGAAGAAAATTCATGATAACTTGTTTAAACATTCTGTTCAGTAATTGCCTTATATTGTTCGGTAGACATTATTTCATAGTAGTATTGAACCATGTTCTTCTTAGATACTTTGAAAGCTGTAATTGGATATTAGCTGGTGTTGAATGCCTGTCTATGATTGTAGTAAAAAATGTATTTTGGTTCTTGGTTTCACATTAATGGTAATTTCTAAGTGTAGTGCAAAATATGGGCCTCAGTGTATCATGGCAGAGAACTAGATGTTTTGAGCTCATAGAGTTGACTCATAGTTGTCCAGGTCATCTGAATCTCTCCTGCTGATTGTCTGTAGGTTTTATTTTTTACTGGTCCTGATAATCTAAGCATCTGCTAGTATAGATGGTCTTAATCCTGTAAATAAATTCATTCATATAGTCTTGAAATTACAGGATTTGGAGCTTTTAGACTATATTACAAACACAGAAATTTTTAAAAAAATATATTTATTTATTTATTTATTTGAGAGCGTGTCCTCGGGTGAGCATGGAAAGGGAGAGAGTGGGAGGGAGAGGGTCAGGTTTTCTCTGTGTTAAGTTTCTTCTACTCAGTAAGTTTTCTCTGTGTTAGGTTTCAGGTCACTGAAGTTTATCTGTGGAGTAAAGGCCATGTCCTTAGATGTAGTTTACTATATCTATATATATCATATATATATCAATGATATATATATCATTTGAAGTGATGAGTCATTTATATTTATTTATTTATTTTGGTGGGGGAGTGGGGAGGGGCAGAGGGAGAGAGAGAGTCTTAAGCAGGCCCCACACCCAATGCAGTGCCTGACACGGGGCTTGATCTCACAACCCTAAGAGCCTGACCTGAGCCGAAATCAAGAGTAGGATACTTAACTGATGCCCCATAAGTCATTTATAGCTGTCCCTTAAGTCATTTATATTTCAAAAGTCATAACAGGCACCCCATTAGTTATTTATATCTAAAAAGACAGATCCTTAATTTGAACTGGTTATATAAAAATGCACAAATGTTTAATTTTTTAGTAAGTGTTCTGTGTAAAGAACTAAAATCTTAATGTGAATGTTAAGAAATCATGATATGACATTGTATGCTACTAAGATTATTCAGTTGAAAAATGAAAAAAAAATCTTGATTTGGGGAACCTTTTATCCCCAAAACAATAGTCATAATGTTTTCTTTCTTCCTAGTAAAAACAGAACAATTTTCAGATGACAGAAAGAACTGCAGTCCCAAGAAGCAATCTAAATGTGAAAGTTTGATAGGATCTCAGCAACATTTGAAGTCGTCCCCTCACAAAATAGGAGAAACTTCTCCAAAAGCCAGTTCCAAGGTGGCCCTTTTGAAAAAAAGGGGAGAGAGTTCTTATAAAGAAACAGAGCCTATGGCTTCAAAAAGAAAAGAAAATGCTGTTGAATTAAAAGGACAGACAAAAACTCCTAAGAAACCCAAAAGTTCTCCAGCTAAAAAAGAGGTAGAAATTTTCTAAAAGTGTATCATTTGGGGGCTATGTGTTGATTTGGGTTTGACTGCTTTCAAGTTATATTTTTAGCCTTATAAATCATTATAGCACTTTTAAGCTATCTGACTTAGATGCTGTTGTACAGTATAGCTTATTAGTATAGCTAAACTAGCCAATATTTATTATTGAGTGTATTGGAGATTGCACTAATACATACAATATCTCATGTAATCTTCACAACAACCCTGTGAGATGACTTACTTTTATTATTTAGTTTTCGGTGAGGAGGAAACAGTCTGATGAAAGAGTTCAGTAATTTTTCCAAGATCATGCAGCTAGTAAGTAGCAGAGCCAACTTTAAACTCGTCCTCTGAGGCCCAGAAAACAGCAGTATAATAACACAGTGGCTCTGAGCACGGACTCTGGAGGCATTGTCAGATCACGTAGCCCCACTATGGAACAGATGTGTTACTTCCTTTCTCTTCAATTGGTTTCCTCGTTTGTGAAAATAGGGATAATAACAGTATCTGAGTTAATATTGAAATATTGGAATAGTGCCTGGTACATACTAAGTGCTATGTTTTTGCTATTATTATTAAAATCATTTGGATTTGTCCTGAGGGTACCCCTTTTTGCTCTTGTGTAACAGTGTTGAAATAATGAAATCATTTGCAAAGGCAAAAAACAATGAAATAATGCAGAATGTTTTTCAAAATCTTTGTTCCTGTATATGTTTGAGAACTGAATGGTTTCTTAGAATCTGTAATTTGGAACCAACTTAGATAGTGAGAAGCCACTATTCCTTCAAGCCTCTTAGGCACATAAAATTAAAAGTAGAATATTGTCTATTTTAACTGCTCATCACCATTATTTTTTTAGTGCAGAACAGTGAAATGGTGATTTCTAGATGCTTTTGGTTGTGGTTAGTGCTCATAAATATAGTTAAGGGAACAATTAAATTTTTGGTCTCTAATTTTTCTTCACTAAATACTTATCTGGTGGATGAATGTTTTCTTCAGGCATACTAAGCATGTTCATTTTATAGAGGCCGGTCTATTTTTATTAAAGGAGAAGAAATCTTTAAATGTTACTTTACTCTTCACCTTATTTTTCAAAGGTGGAATAGAAATGACTTAGAACTTTTACTTTTAGCAGTTTGGAGAATATCTGAGGGTTTAATAAATTCAGTCTTCTTTGGTTAAATTTGGACTTCATAAATGGGTGTGTTTCAAAGTTACTTTATAAGTGGTTTATAATTCAGAATTATATTTTTTGTAGAATTAATGTTATAAATGAATAATTTTCCCATTTTGGTATGCATTGGACTCTCCTGTGAAGCTTGTTAAATATATGGTTTTATAGTCTGGACAGGTATATTTTAATAAGCTCAGATTGGATACGAATGCCCTCCAGCGTTTGAGAACCACTGTTAAAAAAGTAGGGTTTGAGTTTGGGAGCAGCCTCTGATGACTTACATATAGCCAAAGAGGCTTACTTATTTTATCGATTAAAATTATTTGTATAAAAATTATATTTTTTCAATTCTCAAAGGGATTTGAACTGGCTTATAAGTTAAAAAAATGAAAAATAGGAAGCAGAAAAAACACGACACCATTCTTGTAGTGGTTCTCAGATCAGAATTATCTAGGATGTTTTCCCCCAAATACACGTGCCCTAGACATACCCCATATCTCTGATTCAGAAAATTGGAGTGAGTCCAAGGATATATAGTTTGAAAAGTTTACCCAGAATTTTCCGAGGTAGATCCTTAGTAAGTTCTCCCGAGAGAAACAGAAAAGAGAGATTAAACCTGGAAGGGAGGTGGTGGCATATGGAAATGTATCAGCTTTTTGGAACAAAGCTTGCCTGTTGTTTGAACCTGCTGTATATGAAGCCATCAGTTCTCAGCCTGTTGTGCTCATATACTCATATACAGGGCCATTTACTTTGTTTTAGGGGTGTGCAAGGGTATGGGTTAACATGGGGTATCTTCTTGTGTGATCAAGTATACTTGAGGGAAAATTAATTTTTTCATTGAAATATGCATGAATATATTATGGAAAAGAACTTGAAATCCACATGAGTTTTTGAAATAAAATACACTTTTTTTGTTTCTCTGTTTGGGGGTAGCAATTTGGCTCATATACCTAATCTTGCATTAGGCCCTTGCAGTATGTGCCTTTAGAGAGTCAAAAAGCTTGAGAGGAGCTGATGCAGGGAGGTGTATAAGCCAGACATGTCTAAACTGGGAAGTACCTGTGTAGCTAAAATGTTAATTTCAGGACCAAAGATAGAAGTGACTTAATTTTATTTAGTGATACATATTTTTAATTTTATGTGAATTTTGCATGACTTTATTCAGTTTTTTTTTTTTCCCACTTTCCCAAAGTCTGTAAGTCCTGAAGATTCTGAGAAGAGACGCACTAATTATCAAGCTTATCGAAGCTACTTAAATCGAGAAGGTCCCAAAGCTCTGGGCTCCAAAGAAATACCAAAGGTATGAATGTTGAGAGGCAAGCTAGTCTGTCAGGGCCTCTGGCCGCTGGGTCCATGCATGTATTTACTGTGTTCCCAGCAGTAGATAATTGATATTTAACAGTTAACACAAGGGTGCCTGGCTGGCCCAGTCTCTGTGGAATGTGTGACTCTTGGTCTCAGGGTTGTGAGGTTGAGCCCCCCTGTTGGAGGTTAGAAATTACTTAAAAAAATTTAACAGAAAAGCCTCAGTCGCCATCTTTGTGATTTAGGGATATTTATTTGTGTTACGAATTACAGCTTGATTCTATAAAGAAGAATTTTCCTTTAAGTAATCCACAACCCTAGCGGGGCTCAGTTTTGAGGAATACTTTGGTCACAAGACCAGTACGTTTTGCTGATAGTATGGACCCACCAGAAAGGGAGATTGAAGCATACCAGAACGAGAAGGATAATCAAATGTAGTATGAGGTTTCTGAGGCGGTAGAAAGGGAGAGGAATCAGATCACAAATGGAAATTAGTAGTTTCCTGATAAAGGGATAAGGGTGAATGTTAAGGGGCTGATGGGTTGTGTAGGAGGCTAGAGGAAGGTGTTAGCCTTGCCTCTTGCATGTGGTGTAAGACAGACTCTAAGAAAGACTCAGCAAGCTCATCTGCTTGAGGGGACTTTTTTTTTTTTTAAGATTTTGTTTATTTGAGAGAGAGCATACAAATGGGGTGGGGGTGGCACAGAGGGAGAGGGAGAAGTAGCTGAACAGGGAGCCTGATACAGAGCTCGATCCCAGGACCCTGAGATCATGACCTGAGCCAAAGGCGGACGCTTATCTGAGTGAGCCACCCAGGTGCTCCTTCTTGAGAGACTTTAGGCAAAGTGGAGTCCTTAGGGGACTCAGTGGAGGCAAGGTGCTGGAGGGAGTACTGAATAGAGGTTGAGGATACTGGGTCGCATGCTGGGCCTGCAGTAAGTGTTCTAGAATGGAAAAGTTTGGTTGAGAGGCTAAAAATGCTGAGATTGGTTGTAAGATATATATTCAGAGCCACAATGGGCGATAGTTCAGGGTAGGCGATTAAGGTGTGGGAAAGAGGCTTGCATGTGGACTTTTCCAGGGTCATTTTGAATTTGTTGAGAAGAATTTAAATACTTTAGTGTTCACAAGATCATTTCAGTCCTAGAATATAGGGCTTGAAGGGACCTTGAGATGTTGTTAATCAAACCTTTTCTCTCCAAGCAGATTCATAGCTTTTTTCCCCCATCAAGAAAGATTCTTCACTGGAATGGTGAAGGATTGAACATGTAATGGGGCAGTCTTTGAATTTTGTTTAACTTTTTCCTTTCAGGCTTGTTTTGAGTCCATGTTGATCTCAGTTCTCTATTCAAAGGGAAATAAGTCTCTTGGAATGGTTTACATAATTTTCATTTTGCTTCGTTGAATCATTTTATTGAACCACTGCGAAAGGTTAAAAGAGCCTATAACTGTACCCAGTTCCAGTTAAGATTAAATGTCTCCTCTATCCGGTTCTCTTTGTCCAGTGTCTTTTGTATATCGAGTTATCTTTTAATCAAGAGATAATACTTGCAGGTTGTTAGATTTTCTGTCATAGGGTAAACAGTCAGAGAGAAGGGCAGGAGCTCAAACTTGTTTAACCTTTTTAGAATCAAATCTTTCCTTTTTAACAATAACAAATTCTGTAGGTGGATTATATCTTGTTGTTTATTTAAAGCTTTGCAAGTAAACTAGTGGTTTAAATATTAAAAAATACATGAGAGTAGTATGAATGGATAATTTTAATAAGGTTTGTGAACTGTCTTGGATGTATATTTTTCATTGCTGGTTTTGTAAGTTTATTAAATGTTAACCTACGTAAGGATTTCTCAGACTTTAATTTCAGGTTCTGCTTATATGCTGTGAATTTCCTGCAAATTTTTCATGCTGAGATTATTTATGATGTCAGATGAGAAAAATCAACTTCCTGCAGTTTTGATGCCAAATATTTCTTTGGAAGGCTACCATGTAATTTCCTCTCTGCTTGAACGTTTTGGTTTTTAGGGAGCTGAAAATTGCTTGGAAGGCCTTACATTTGTAATCACAGGAGTGCTGGAGTCCATTGAACGAGATGAGGCCAAGTCTCTAATTGAGCGTTATGGGGGAAAAGTAACAGGAAATGTCAGCAAGAAAACAAACTACCTTGTCATGGGTCGTGATAGTGGACAGTCCAAGAGTGATAAGGTGGGTCTTGCTGTCTTCTCAGCACAGTGAAATAGCCTCCTTGCCTTGGCAGGGTCTTACTGGGACCATTTGTTGTAATGCCCTCTACACAGAGTCAAGTGAAGAAAAAAATTGGAAAAGTAATTTCATCCCTATATTGTTTCTTCCACAGAAGTGTTCTTGGCTTTACCTTAAAGATTTTGGTTTTCTAGTTGAAGGCATAGTTCCTGTTTAGTTGACTTTCCTAGTGTAATATTCTAGTTTAGATCACTTTTCAAAGATAGAAGGAAATGTACTTTTCTTTTTCTTTCAGTCCTAAATATACCTGCATATGCCTCTGTAGTCTCCATCTTAAGTTTTGTTCATTGAAAGCTCTTTTAGTGTTGGGGAAAATTATGTTTAGCTCCAAGTAACAGAATATCTGGCACATGTGGTTTGGCGAATAGCTGCTTATTTTCTTACCCAATAAGAATCGCACAGGCGGACGATTGCTGGGGACAGCCCCACAGCTCAGTGACGTAGCTAGGCTACTTCTGTCCTCCATCTCTCTCACCCTTCTGGCAGCTTTAGTTCTGTGCACGTTGCCTTGTGTTGCAAGATAAGTGTAGGCATTCAAATTCACATTTAAGGCGGAAAAGGAAGCAGCGGCAAGATGTCTCACTAACTGTGATTGGCCTTAAAGAGTTTTCCTGGAAATAGCTCTTGTAGAATTCCCCTGAAGTCTCATTGGCCAGAGCTGTCACATTGCTATTCATAGCTTATGAGGGAGTTTGGGGAGGATGAGGACTTTTCTGATTCTTTAGTCATAAGTCATCACTTGGAGATGAACACATCAGAGTTATTTTAACAGGGAAGTTGGTGGGAGAAAACAAAAACTTCCAACGAGTCTGTCTTGGAAGGCCCTAGTGACTTTGCCCCTCCTAGGGTAGAAGAGAAGATAAAGCAGTCCACAGAAGTGCTAACATGACGTGTCCATTGCCAACCTGTCACTCTCAGGGGATGTATTTGTTATTTTCTTTGTTTAATGGTACTTTTTCATGAATAGGGTTTTTAAAAATACTATAGTTTTTCTAATTTACAAATGTGGTTTTCACCTATGAACAGACCCTAGAATTATCCTTTTTTTTTTTTTTAAACAAAGTAATGGTTAGGATATGGTTTTAATGATTTATATTTTTAATCAATAGGCAGCAGCTTTGGGGACAAATATTATTGATGAAGATGGCCTGTTGAATCTGATTCGAACTATGCCAGGCAAGAAGTCTAAGTATGAAATAGCAGTTGAAGCTGAGGTTTGTATAAAATAAACTTGATTTATTTAAGTTGGTATATATAACAACTTTCCTATTTCATAGAGACATTTCATGAGTGTCTAAAGTCCTTTTGCCTGAAAGATTAACTTCCCCTTCTACCACAGATGAAGCTACCTTATTTCCTTCTGAGCAGGTGGATTCTGCTTTAGGCTGTCAAATAAATAAATAAAATCTTAAAAAAAAAGTTATCAAAGCCAGGAAATTAACACTGATACCATACTGCTAACTAAAAGTACAGGTGGTATTTGAACTTCACATTACCCCCCGTTGTCCTTTTTCTATTCTGGGATCCCACACTGCATTTAGTTGTGGTATCTTCTATGTCTCCTCCAATCTGTGATAGTTCCTAAGCCTTTTATCTTTTTGTGGCCTTGAGATTTATTTATTTTAGAGAGTGAGCACGTGTGCATGAGCAGGGGGAGGGGCAGAGGGAAAGAGGAAGGGTAGAGAGAGAGGGAGAGAAGCAGACTCCCCACTGAGCACAGAACCTGACATAGGCTCATGACCCTGAGATTGTACCTGAGCCAAAATCAAGTCAGACACTTAGCTGATTAAGCCACACTGACTAAGCCAGGGTGCCCTGGCTTTGAGACAGTTTTTTTTTTTTTTAAAGATTTTATTTACTTTAGAGATAGAGAGTGTGTAAGCAGGGGGAGGAGCAGAGGGAGAGGGAGAAGTAGACTCTGTGCTGAGTGCAGAGCCCAATGTGGGGCTCAGTCCTAGGATACTGAGGTCATGAGTGAACTGAAATCAAGAGTCAGATGCCCAACTGACCGAGCCACTCAGGCGCCTCCCAGACTTGAGACTTTTCATGAGTACTAGTCAATTCTTTTGTAGAATGTGTCCAAGTTTGGGTTTTTTGATGTCTTATGCTTAGATTGAGGTTATACATTTTTGGCAGGATTCCACAGAAGTGGTATTTTGTTCTCAGTACATAATATTAGATGTGTATGTTAATACATCTTTTTTCTTTTCTTTTATTTTCTTTTCTTTTCTTTCTTTTTTTTTTTTTAAGAGAGGTGGGGTTGGAGAAAGGCAGAGGGAGAGGAAGAGAGAATCTTAGGCAGGCTCCATGCCCAGTGTGGAGCCTGATGCGGGGCTCGACCTCACGACCTTGAGTCAATGTGTCTTCATATTGGTGATGTTAATCTTGATTAAGGTGGTTTCTGACTGGTTTCTCCACTAGTAAAGTGACTGTTTTCCCCTGTGTAACTCATAAATATCTTGGAGGGAACTTGAATACTGTGGTAATATCTTGTTTCTCCTCAAATATTTACCCACTAATTTCAGCATCCACTCACTGGCAAAGAGGCACCTTTTTTTTCTTTTTTGAGACATTCCCACCATAAAATTCACCCTGTTAAGATGTATGTCAGAGATTTTTAGTATATTCACGAGATCATACAATCATTACCAGTATCTAATTTTAGAACATTTTTATCACTCTCCATAGCCAGGTAGCCATCATTCCTCATATCCAACCCCTGGAAACCACTGTTCTGTTTTTTTTTTATTTCCATGGATTTGCTTATTTTGGGTATTTTATCTGCAGGGGAAGATGCAATTTGTGACCCTTTGTATCTGGCTTCTTTGACCTCGTATGTTTTCAAGGTCCAGCTGCACTAAAGTACATGTGTCAAGACTCTACTCCCCTGTTTTGGTGGTTGACACTGTGTAGTGTGTCTGTCCCCATATCTGGTTTATTTATTCTTCAGTTGATGGCCACTTTGGGTTGTTTCTATCCTTTGGCTGTAATAGTAATGTAATTGTGTGATTACATATCATAATTCTGCTATGAATATTTGTGTACAAGTTTTTGTGGAGGTGTTGACTTTTAACAAGTCAAAGTTGGAACAAAAATTTCTTAATGTTTTATCTTGGATTTCAGACTGATTATAGGATATGTATTATTTGTAAACTAATATGGTCTCACCAAAAAAAAATGGCATTTGGATGCTTTTTGGTGTGTTTGTTGTTAATTTTTATAAAGTTTGGAAGGTGGTGATTTCCACAACAGCAGGGTTTATTGAAAACAATCAGACCCACATTGGGTAGCTCACTTGGGTATCCCAGATTGCCCCAGAGAGCACATTTAGCAGGAGAGATACTCTGTAAATCTTATCAGATTTCTTTTTTTCCTCACCTTTCCAATTTCTAAGATGAAGAAAGAAAAGTCCAAATTGGAAAGAACACCTCAAAAAAAAGACCAAGGAAAAAGAAAAATTAGCCCAACTAAGAAGGAATCAGAATCCAAAAAAAGCAGACTGACTCCCAAAAAGGACAGCACTACAAAGTCGCCAAAAAAGGGAACAGGTGTGTTTTGGAGATGCCTGGACTTCGAGGAGCAGGTGGCTGAGGAGACAGACGGTGACAGCCAGGCTAGGAATTTGGCTGATGACAGCAGTGAAAAAAACAAAGTGGAACATTTGCTCTGGGTGGATAAATACAAGCCAACCTCGCTCAAGACCATAATCGGACAGCAAGGGGACCAGAGCTGCGCCAACAAACTCCTCCGCTGGCTCCAGAACTGGCACAGGAGTCCGTCCGAGGATACGAAACGCGGTGATTTTACAGCTTCCTTCATTTCTGTGTGTGTCTGTCACCATGTGATTGCTCAGTTCCACGTTTGTGGGGGAGTAGAATAGTTGGGCCGCTCATCTCTCAGCAGACATGGAAAGCGTGCGCTGAGTGCAGGCGCTGTCCTGGACCCCAGAGGTGCTCTTGTGACCGGAGCCGCCTCCCTCCATTTGCTCACAGTCAGTCACGGACATAGATGAAGCAGCAGTGAAGATAGTGGTGCTAAGTACTGTTGTAGGGGTGAGTGGAGGGCGCGGAGAGCGTGGAGGTGTGTGCTCAGGGACGTGGAGGTGCATCCCAGCCCCGGAGGAAGGGAGAGCCGAGCGAAGACTTGGAAACTAAGTGGGAGTTAGCCAGGCGAAGCGGAGCAAGAGCGTTGTGTGGGAGAGAGTACAGGTACCAAGGTCTGCAGATGTGTGAGCAAGCCCCTGGGAGGGCCTGGGAGATGGGGTGCAGGGGACGTGTGCAGATCAACAGCTGAGACGCACTCCCGGACGAGGCAGCCTGAAAATCCCAGCGGCGCATTGGCTTTCGGTGGGCCTGAGCTCTGGTACCTGCGCTGCTTCGCCGTGTGTGGGTCAGGGACACTGAACAGTACACTCTGTATTTAACGTCCAGGACATTGGTGAAACTGAGGCTTCAGGTCACAGAGGTTAGTAGTGTCTTCCTGAGCTTCACTCGCGGCCCTGGAGGGTACTGTGTGAGAAGTAAGAAGGCAAAATTCAGGGAGCAGCACAGCGAATTCCCAGAGTGATGGCTGGGTTATCAATATCCGTCTGCTCACTGGACACTGGCTGATGTGCCAGCTTATTTATGCCAGGTAGAGGATGTAATTGTAAGGGTGCAGGGTTAAGTTGGACTCCTCTTCTTTTTCTGAGACCACATAAAATCTACCATAAAGGGGGTTATATTGCTTTGTATTCCTGGAGAAGACTTTATAAATCTGCGGGGGAACTAGAGTCCCTTTTCCCATTCCTGTAGCAGGCTTAGCCATCTCTCTCTCTCCGTCGTCGTGTCTGTACGGAGCACCCTTGATGAGTCAGGCACCCGTGTGATAAGGGGAGGAGAATGCTCTAGAGTTGAGCTGGGCAGCATAGTGGCAGACACACCATCTTCAGTGCATTCTTTCTGTGATCCGGTAGCCGAGGGGCTTGCTGACGGTCGTTGAGGCGTGCCTGGCTCAGTGCTCAGTACGCTCGTCCTTACAGTATCCATGCCGGGCACCTACTGTCACCACCCTCGTTTTACAGAGGGAGGAAATAGGCCCGGGAGGTTGCATCTCTTCTCCCCGCTGGTAAGCGGCGGGATTAGGGGATCGGGAGTTAGGATTGGAGCCCAGATGACTCAGATGTCGCCACCCTCGTTTTACAGAGGGAGGAAATAGGCCCAGGAGGTTGCATCTCTTCTCCCCGCTGAGCGCTGAGCCGGCGGGATTAGGGGAGTGGGAGTTAGGATTGGAGCCCAGATGACTCAGCTCCCTGACCTGTGCTTTTGTAGGAAAGGAAACTCCTACAATTATGGTTTCAAATCAGAATTTTAGAGTTAGTTTTAGTGTTTCGTTTTGGGTGTCAGTGAGGTAGGCAGTTAGTTGAGTCTCACTAAGTGCTCTGGAAGTGTTCATGGTTTGTAGAAAATACTCTGCAGATTTAGAGGTAAACCAGAGAGCTGGTCTTGATTTTCGGTTTGTGTGCAGTGATTCCTGCCAATACTGAACTTCTCTTAGGGCATATAGGTTAACACTCTGGAACTTCTTTTTTCCCCAGCCGCAAAGTTCGGTAAATTTGCTGGCAAAGATGATGGCTCTAGTTTTAAAGCAGCGCTGCTCTCAGGCCCTCCAGGTGTTGGCAAGACAACCACAGCTTCTCTGGTTTGTCAGGTGAGTGTGGTGCTGTCATGCAGTTGGAAGGCTAACCCGGGAACGGCGCGTGTGGCAGGTACATACTCGTGCGTGCGTTAGTAGGTCTGTGGTACCTGTATTTTAACCTGCTGCATATAGACTTTTCTAAAGTCAGATTTTTAGAATTTACCTTGGTTCCGGGGATATTTGTCATTTTCATCCTTTTCTTAATGTTGGTAATTAAAATAATAGGTAATATTTACCTGTGTGCCAGGCAGTGTGCTAAGCCCTTGGGTGCATTATCTTTTGGGTAATATAAATGTGTCTTAGAGACTCTTAAGGATAGAAATATTTTACATACTATTGTAAGAATTCTCTGTACTGAATATATGTATTCCTACCATCCTCATGTGCCAAATGAAATGGGCTTACAGAGGAGGCTGGTGGCCCATGCTCTGGGAGCCTGCCTTTGCCCATGTCTCTATGGCTGCCATATCCTGGACCATGAGAGGAGGAGACACTAGAGCAAATCAGAGGTCATGGAGCAGAATGTGAAGGGATACATGAAGGGGCATCAGAATGATAAAAGGAGAGATTTTATTTATTTAATTTATTTTTATATTTACTTTTATTTATTTATTTATTTTTTCTAAAGATTTTATTTATCAGAGAGAGAGAGGGGGAGAGAGCGAGCACAGGCAGACAGAATGGCAGGCAGAGGCAGAGGGAGAAGCAGGCTCCCTGCCGAGCAAGGAGCCCGATGTGGGACTCGATCCCAGGACGCTGGGATCATGACCTGAGCCGAAGGCAGCTGCTTAACCAACTGAGCCACCCAGGCATCCCTACTTTTATTTTTTTAAAAAGGTTTTATTTACTTATTTGTTAGAGAGAGACCCGCATGCACACGTGCAAGAGAACACAAGCAGGGGGCGTGGCAGGCAGAGGGAGAAGCAGGCTCCCTGCTGAGTAGAAAGCCCAATGCGGGACTCGATCCCAGGACCCTGAGATCAACCTGAGCCGAAGGCAGAGGCTTAAACAACTGAGCCACCCATATGTCCCAGAATGAGGGGTTTAAAACTTATTTTAAATATACGACTGGATTTCCCAACCCTTGTCCTATAAGCTGGCGGTTTTGTTTTGCCCTTGTTTTATGGGCCAGAGCATATTTCAGCTGATAGAACAGCTATATATTTTCTATTCTATTGTAAACTTAAAACAAAACAAAACAAAACATTTTTTTCCTAGTCTCTACAGTTGTAAACATGACTTTTTTCTCCCTTCATTATTATCATTATTTTGGAGGGAAATTGCAGGAAGGCATTTTATAATGCCTATAATCAGTATAATCAATTTTGGGAAATGAGTCAGAAAAACTTGATTTTTCACAGCTTGGTAGGAGGATTATGTATCAGGATGGTTTGATAACAAATGATTTAACTTTATCTTGAGGAGCCAAGAATTACTTTTTGTATCTTATAGTAAATTAATTCTATATCTGAAATTGAAATCTAGGGATAGGTGTATTTAATTCTTTGTAGGATTTTCAGAAGCAAACTTAGTAAAATTACTTATTCAGATATACTCTTCTAGATTAGTGATTTATCAGCTGTGTTTTTAAGATGGCACTTGTTTGTGTGTGCGTGTGGCATATATGTATATATTTTAAAAATCTCACAATATTGTGAGGTATATTATCTCATCGTCTTTCTCTTTTTTTAATCCGTGGCTCCTTATGTTGTTTTTGTTGCTTTATTTTTGAGAGAGTTAATAATTTGCATTGTGACAATAACGGTTTCCAATATTTTGATTAGGAATTGGGATATAGCTACGTGGAACTGAATGCAAGTGACACTCGGAGTAAGAACAGTTTGAAGGAGATTGTTGCTGAATCACTGAATAATACCAGCATCACAGGCTTTTATTCAAGTATGTGGGTATTTGATTTTTTATTTTGGTTTTCTTTGGTTATGTAAGGAAAACAAGTTCACTTAAATATTTAGGAACCAGTATTGAACATTAATATGTGCCAAGCACCCTGCTAAATCCTGGGGCTAATGATGGAACTCTTATAGGACACTAGTTCCCCCCACCGCCCCCAGCCTTTTTTTTCAGGTCTTAGCAGTTTCTAAGAGTGTGTTAAAACACATACATGGATATGTTTATGCGTTTTGCACATTATTTTAGAGGATTCACAGGTGAATCTTGTGAAGAGGGTAGTGAATAAATTGTTGTAATTCAGTGTGTTGAGTGAGGTAATAGAGGCTTGTAGATGAAGAAATGATTTGATTTGGGGCACTCGGGAAAGCCAGGATAAGGGTGATATTTGTTTGACAGGCCTTGGAGGTTGAAAGAGGATCATTTGTGGTGGAAGAGGTCCTATAGGCAAAGACAGTAGCAAAGGAGAAGAAACTGTGACGGTGACAGTGCTTTGGGCTGTAGCTGGTGGTCTGGTGTGGTCAGAGTGTATGGGAAAAATAAGATGCTCAAACTACAGAAGTCTTGCTACTTTCTATGGTAGCAAATTATTATTAAAGAGAATTTGCCCAGGAACGGTCACTCTAGCTGGTGGGAGTATTAGTTAATTGGTACTACTCTGGAGAGTAGTAGTCTGTCAGTATTTTTCAAAAGTTACATTATACAGACCTTTTAGAACAGAAATTCCAGCTCTTGGAATTTAGCAATTAATATACTTGTATATATGCAAAATGATATATATCAGGATATTCATTTAGTATGATTTAGAATAGCAGAAGGTTGGAAGCATCTTCATATTTTATCAATAGGTAGTGATTATGATACTATCTATGGATAGTGATTATGATACTATGATACTAATAGATATGTGTAAAATGGGATATTATTAAGCAGCCTTAAAAAATGAGGTGTTTTATATCTACAGATAAGGAACAGATCACCAAAATATATTGACTGATAAAACCAAGTTGTGTATTTTTTTGCACCCATGTTTTTAGTATGTATAAGGATACCCGAGGGGGGAAACGTGGGAGGTGGAATTTCTTTTCATCTGCATATGCTTGTGCCTCTTGCATTTTGGTTTAAAATATTTTACATGTTTTTTAAACAAAATAACAGCATTTGAACAGGTTTCTTTTTTGTCGCATCCCATAGCTTCTCAGCACGGGTCAGGCGGGCCAACCCATTCAATAAGCACGAAACATGCTCTCATCATGGATGAAGTCGATGGCATGGCAGGCAGTGAGGACAGGGGAGGAATTCAGGTAGTGAAAGCACTGCAGTTCTGTGGTTTTACCGTTGATTTTTAGTGGTAGTTGTGTGCGTGTTTTTAAAAAAATATTTCAAGAACTAATGATGCTGTAATACTTAGAGTAATTAAAGTGTATTGCCAAGGCTTTCAAAACCTGAAATACATACGTTGTGTAGTATTTTGTTGTTGTTGTTGTTGTTTTTAAATAATTATTTTTGTGTTGCAAATTTGCCTTTTAGGAATTAATTGGTCTGATAAAACATACAAAAATTCCCATTATTTGTATGTGCAATGATAGAAATCATCCCAAGATTCGCTCTTTGGTTCATTATTGTTTTGATCTTCGTTTTCAAAGACCTCGAGTTGAACAGATTAAGGTATGATGATTGGAATTTTTTTCTCCATCACACTTTCCTTCTTATTTTTTGGTATTTCTCAAAAGTTACCTTTAAAAGTACCTGATAAATATTCTAAAAATAACTGATTATGTGAATTAAAAAAAAAAAAAAGTTTATGATTCTCCTTTGTCAATTTCAGGGTGCTATGATGTCTATTGCATTTAAAGAGGGTTTGAAGATCCCCCCTCCAGCTATGAATGAAATAATTTTGGGAGCCAATCAAGATATCAGACAGGTAAATTAAATACATGTTGTGTAATAGTTGCTGATTCTTTTGAATTAGTGCCTTTAACTTTTCAGAGAGGAAGAGTAGCATTATTTTTCCACCTTGACCATGTCTTATTTATGATTTCTGTTAGGTTTTACACAATCTGAGTATGTGGTGTGCACGAAGTAAGGCCCTAACCTATGACCAGGCCAAGGCTGATTCTCATAGAGCCAAGAAGGATATCAGACTGGTAAAATAAATTTCCATTTCTTAGTTACTTTCTCAGGCTAAAGCATTTCTTGTTTTGTTCATATTAACTTAATCAAAGTAGATACTGTAGTTCCTGGATACGCCTTTGAACCTGTAGATATTTATAATAAGAAAGATAGTTCCTAAGAAGTTTTCTAATTCAAATGAATTTTTCCTCAAGGACTTTTAGTGTACATTTTGAATTATGAGAAATGGAAGTTTTAAATTATACTTACGCTTCAGTAGTTATAAAATGGCCTTTTCAGGGTCCCTTATATATAGATTTCATGTTTTGAAGTTTGGAACTTTTGGAATAACCTGTTTGAAATGGCTTATTATTTAATAACCTTTCTGAAACTTGAAACTAGAAGTCTGTATTAATTATCTGTGTTCTGTTTCACCTAGTCACTAGTCAGAATTTATTATTACAGTTAGAGCAGTGATTAAGTAGTGTTTGTAACCCCCTCTTTTTTTTTTAATCAATAAACTTTAAGAGCAGTTTTAGTTTCGTAACAAAATTTAGTACAGGGTACAAAGACTTCTCTTATTTTCCCATACTCCAGACTCCTTTGGCCTTGTCCACTGTCCGCGTCCCCCACCAGAGTGGTACATTTGTTCCAGCTGAACCTGTACCAATACGTCATTATCACCCAAAGTCCTAGTTTACATCAGGGTTAATTCACTCCTCATGTACATTGCATGGGTTTTGACAAATGTGTCATAGCTTAGGTCCACCATTGTATATCACACAGAATACTTTCATTGCCCTAAAAATACTCTGTACTCCCCCTGTTCATCCATCCCTTCCCCCACCCCCCTGACAATCACTGATCTTTAGCCTATTTATTTGTTTTAGAGAGAGAACATGAGTAGGAGGAGGAGCAGTGGGAGAGGACAAGCAGACTTCACGTTCAGGGTGGAGCCTGACATGGGACTCGATCTCATGACTCTGAGATCATGACCTGAGCCTAAATCAAGAGTTAGCCAGGTGCTTAACTGACCTGAGCCACCCAGGTATCCCAATCACTAATCTTTTTGTTCATAGTTGCACCTTCTTCAGAATGTCCTATAATTGGAATCATACAGTATATAGCCTTTCAGTTTGGCTTTTTTTTTTTTTTTTTTTTAAGAGAGAGAGAGTGAACAAGCGTGAGCAGGGGGAGGGACAGAGGGAGAGAAAATCTTAAGCAGGCTCCACAATGTAGGAGGTAGGGCTCGTAGTGACCCTGACATCATGACCTGAGCTGAAATCAAGAGTCCGATGCCTAACCAGTGGCCACCCAGGCTCCCCCCACATTGGCTTCTTTCTCTTAATAATATGCATTTAAGGTTTCTCCATACCTTTTACTGGACTTATGACAGCTCACTTCTTTTCTGTGGTGAATAATACTCCAGTGTCTGGATCTACCACAGTTTATTCATCTTTTGAATGACATCTGGATTACTTCCAAGTTTTGTCAGTTAAGAATAAAGCTGCTGTAAAGATCCATATGCAGGTTTTTTGTGTAGTATGTTTTCAGTTTGTTTGGATAAATACCAAGGAAGACAACTGCTGGATGGTATGGTAAGAGTATATTTAGTTTTGTAAAAGAAAAACCTGCCAATCTGTCTTCCAAGTGACTATACCATTTTGCATTCCTACTAGCAATGAATGAGAGTTCCTGTTGCTCCACATCTCTGCAGCGTTTGATATTGTCAGCATTTTGGACATCGGCCATTCTACTAGGTGTGTCCCTCTCTTTTTTAGGGCCCATTTGATGTTGCCCGGAAAGTGTTTGCAGCTGGAGAGGAGACCGCTCATATGTCACTTATGGACAAGTCAGATCTCTTCTTTCATGATTATTCGATAGCACCCCTCTTTGTCCAGGAGAACTATGTACACGTGAAGCCTGTGGCTGCAGGGTGAGTGTTCGGAGCTCGTGAGGGGTAGAATTCGTTCCCTCCTGGTACAGGGAGGCCACCTTCCTGGGAGAGAGGGCCGGCCGTGAGTGCGGACAGTGGTGTCATCCAAACTGCTTTATTTATGCAGGGGAGACATGAAAAAGCACTTGATGCTTTTAAGCAGAGCAGCAGACAGCATATGTGATGGTGACCTAGTGGACCGTCAGATCCGGAGTAAACAGAACTGGAGTCTCCTGCCCACGCAGGTAAGCCCAGGGCTCTCCCTAAGATGCAGACTCTGCTTCAGGGAGAACGGAACAGCTGTGAGCTCTTGTAGTTACGTGCAGCGCCAGAGAAACGCTGTGGCTCTTGCGGCCAAGATAATGTCTGTTCTAGATTAAAACACTCTGGGGTCACAATTGTCCATTTCTTAATAAAAATAAAACATAAAAATAGCCAGATTTTTCACGGTTTCAAAATGTTTTTATGTAAATGGACATATGGAAATAGGAATGTTAAATTCCAGACATAAGTAAGATGTGAGTCAGAAGTTTCATTTGCTCTGTTTTACCTTAAGAATCAATCCATTTCTTTTTTGTCATTCTTGGTGCTCCCCAGTGGTGACTGAGTAGCTCCTGCTTGGAGATGCAGCCAGGGCAGGTCAGGGCTACTTCTCTGATACGTGACTCTGATTTTCTTCTTCCTTGCTGAAGAGGCAGCTTTATACTGGGCACTTTATTTAAGGGGTAGCTTTCACTCAAAACAGAGTTTTGCAAACTTTCATAATTAAGAATGTTATTTGTTCTTGAGTTTTGCATATTTATACTGTATTATTGTCCCAAGTAATAATAAGCAAGGGACTTCTGGAAGGCCTGTTCCTCTCTTAATTTTGCCTGTACCTTGTTGGATACCAAAAAACAAAGATTCATTCTGGATATAAAGAATCCTTTCTCTTATGTTTTACAAGTGTTCAGTTTTTATTTATTTTATTTACTTTTATTTTATTTTATTTTATTTATTTTTACTAATAATTGTAACTTTAAAAATTTATCCTAAAGAAATAACTTTAAACATGGGAAAAGCTTAATGTACAAAAATATTACCTTAGTTTTGAGACTATTAGAAATCAGAGAAAATCTCCATGTCTGGCAGTAGGAGAATGAGTATGGTAAACATTCTTGATGGAATATTGTGCAGTCTTTAAAATCATTTATAAAGACTGTCTAATATGAAAAATGCTTATGAGAGAATATTATTAGAATAAAGCAGGGTACAAAATTTATGTATAATTCCAGTTTTTAAAAAGTGTGAGCCCTGGATTTAGAAGACATTCAAGGATACCTTTTAAAAAATATTTTCCCAAGTGCCAGTTTACTTAATGCTCTGTTCAGTTTTTCATGCTTTGATCCAGCTGTGCTATTCATAGTTCATGTTAAAGCCAGTCATGTTCTGGGCGCCTGGGTGGCTCAGTGGGTTAAGCCGCTGCCTTCCGCTCAGGTCATGATCTCAGGGTCCTGGGATCGAGTCCCGCATCGGGCTCTCTGCTCGGCAGGGAGCCTGATTCCTCCTCTCTCTCTCTCTCTCTCTCTGCCTGCCTCTCTGCCTACTTTTGATCTCTCTCTGTCAAATAAATAAATAAAATCTTTAAAAAAAAAAAAAAAAGCCAGTCATGTTCCTCTTAAAGTCTCTTCTGCCTCCTGAAATAACTGGTGTTTTGGGATCAGTTGGTCAAGGAGGCTGAAATCTGAGATGATCTCTCTGAGGGCCAGGACATGTTTTGGACTGATCCGCTGTTCCTCAGACAGAAGAGAGACAGAGGGAAAGGGTCTGATGTTCTGGAATTGGGTACCCGGGACAGTATTGCTTTGTTTGCTCAAGACTCCTTGGAAGCCAGTAGCGTAGGAAGCAACGTTGCACTGAATTCAGTGGACTGCAATTGATTTTTTTTCAGGCCATTTATGCCAGTGTTCTTCCTGGAGAGTTAATGAGGGGGTACATGACCCAGTTTCCTACCTTTCCAAGCTGGTTGGGGCGGCACTCATCTACCGGCAAACACGATCGTATTGTGCAGGACCTAGCACTGCACATGAGTCTCAGGTAAGTGGTGTTAGTCTGGGTCTGGCATTTTCTCAGCGTAGCATATTTAGTCTTTATCCAGTGAGGATAGCATAAGTCAAAAGATTGGTGTTTTAGTTTTGATTTTATTGCTAACTAGATAAATGGTCCTGGATAAGTTCCTTATATTTTGTCGGCCTGGGTTTTATTATCTATAATCCATATAATACTTGTTTATCACTTAAAGGGATACTTTGGAGAATAAGCCCAGTTGGTAGATAATCTATAACTTTAAGATTAAGTTTAAAACTACATAAATCTGAGGTAGTGCTACCATTTATCATTATGACTGTGCCCATTACTAGTAGGCATACAGAATGTCTCAGCTTCCAAATAATTTAATAGGCAAAAGGGAACTGTTTAAATAAATGGACTAGTTTTTAGCTATCCTAGTAGTAGGCCGACCGAGTCATTTAGGATAGGGGACATAGTTCAGCATATGAGAACAGGAGGCAGACATGCAGATGATTGAAAGTCAGTGTGCTTGGAGAAGTTTAATGAAGTCCAAAACCTCTTATTTGGTACAGTGTTGTTAAAGTTCAGAAACTTAGAGAATGTGCATGCATATAAGTATTAAGTGAACTTTAGGAACTTATTTTTAACCATGAAGAACTTGAGCAGTCTTATTTCTCTTTCTGATCTCTGGAGGGGATGTTAACATTGGTCCACTCAGAACTTTTGTTTGAAGCTGAACTGAAATTTCTTTCTTCTATTCCTGTAAAATTCTACTTCCTACTTTGTGCCCTCTTTCTAGTCTATGGTTTGGGTCTTTTTTTGGGCAACTCTTGTATTCATTTCCTATTGTTCCTATAACAAATTACCTGAACTTAATGGTTTAAAATGACATGAAATTATTGCCATCTTAAGATGCAAAGAATATCCTGGATTATAGGGCAAGCCCAGTGTAATTACAAGGGTCTTTACCAAAAAGAAAAAAGGGAGGCAGCCATATCAAGCCACAGAGAGAAAGACATTTTAAGATGTTAATTGTTGGTTTTGAAGATGGGAAAAGAGACCATGAACCAAGGGATATCCGTGGTCTCTAGAAATTAGAAAGGGTTGCATTTCCCACTGCTCTACTCATTGCTCAAGGGGGAGGCCAGGCTCTGAGCTCTTTTCCTCCTCCCTGCCCTCTGCTTTTTAAAAAGGTGATGCATCCCTGTGCCCTGCGGGTATCCACCTTTGACTCCCTCTCTGTATTCATGTAGATTGTGGGCACTGGACTTCGAGATTTTTTGCGGCTGTGCTTTTGTATGTCTGTCCCCTTCTCCCATTAGACCAAACATTTCTGGTGGGAGGTAGACCTGCCCATCCAGCATGTAAAATTGGGTCAGTAAATGTTCCTTAATGAATCACGTATACGAGATTGTCATCAGCAGAGTATATCTATAGTGAATTTCACAATTTTTAAAGTAAATTAGGACCTTCTTATTTAACTTTTCGAGCAATTAAGTCATTGAATTTTCATAGATCTCAGTTTCTCTTTATCTTTAAAGTGGAAGTGCGATTTTATTATTAGTACTTGTTGGGGTTACAGATGCCTTCGAGAATCTGGAAAGCTCTTTGATCTTTATTACTCCCAATTGTGCTAATGCACAAATAATGCTAGGGGAATTACAGTTTTCTGAGGTTAAGAACCCTTGATTTAGGAACACTAGATGGTTCCTTTAGACTTCTCTAGAGTTGACTTTTCTGTGATTCTAAATAGAAGATAACAGTAATGGAACAAAGTAAGAGAACACTTTTGACAAAGGTTTCATGATTTTCTTAGGCACCGTGGTTTAGGGCTCATATTTGTCTTCAAGCACTAGTTGTGCTTGACAATGGAAGACTGAATCTTGAGGAAATGGATGAATTTAAAATAAGAGGGGTTTTTTTGGTTCTTTGTCTAGATTGTAAAACAGTTGGGGGCAGGGTTCTAGATTTCAAATCAAGAGAACTATTGAGACTCAGTTACCTGAAGACAAGAGCAGGACCATGAATAATTTTAACATTTTTATGGGTTCTGAAGCCCAGGAACCTCTGAGGTTTCTTGTTTGGATTATGCACACATATAATTGCCTCATTTGATGATGGAGGCAGCTGGATTGGAAAGATTTTGATTGGAAGCATTTTGTTTTGTTCATCTATCTTCTGTCTTTACGTGACAATATTTAAGAGCAAGAGAGAAAATCATTTCATAATAACATTGTGGTTCGCAGCAGACTTTTTCCTGAAGCCTTCCCCTCACAAGTGTGGACCACCTTGTGATTATACAGGGACATTTTCTGCAGTTTTCTTAGTTTGGGGAAGGCCCTGCTCTAGAACTTAAAGATTTCAGAGTAACTGTATTAGGAAATATGAGGGAAATATTTATGTGTAATTTTGCCTGTTAGAATTAAAGATCAAAAGGTGTAACAGACCCTCTTGGAGGAAGTTGCAGTGGAACTTGAGGTAGGAAATCTCACTGCCTTTTACTGATGTTTTTAATATTTGGAACTGGAATGAGTAATCTTTGGCTTAGTTAAGTCTGAGCATATAGAAGTCTTGTGCTGCCCAGGCTTTGAGAGTAGGTTGGAAATGGAACCCACATTTGTGTTTTTCATTCACTAATCCAGATAAGTAGAAAATTTACTCCCTTTGAGCACACTGGTGTGTCCATTATCCTGATGGTGTAGTGCTAGGCTTTCTCTATCAGCTGTTAAATGGTAGACATGACATTGGGCATTAATAATAGCGGATTGATCTTCAGCATACTGTGGCTTGAGTTGGTGGTAGTTTGCCACTGACTACAGTTATGTCTCTCTTGTTTTGGCTTAAGAACTTACTCCAGCAAAAGGACTATAAACATGGATTACCTGTCCCATATAAGGGATGCACTTGTACAGCCCTTGACCTCACAAGGGGTAGAAGGAGTACAGGATGTCATTGCTCTTATGGACGCCTACTACTTGATGAAAGAAGACTTTGAGAATATCATGGAAATTAGCAACTGGGGAGGCAAACCTAGTCCCTTCTCCAAGCTGGATCCCAAGGTAAATTATGTAACCCACTGGTTCTCCATCACTTTGTAATTACCAGGTTTGTAGTAGAAGTGTTTCAGAAATGTTGTAGGTGCTTTAAAATGGTTTAATTTTTTCCCCTTTAAATGCTTTTCCTTCTTATGGCCTAGGCTTTCCAAAGATTCTGTTTGAGTGCAGTATTAAGAATGGAGTTCTGGATTTGACCTTAACGATTTGTAGTTTTAGCATTGCTTTACATTGAGTGGAAAAGCAAGACATGAAATCTAGAGAAGCAAATATAAATGTATTCCTTGTAAAAATGATGAGCCTGGGGAAGTAAGTCAGGTGGTGGTAATATATTATGAAAAGAAAGATGTGTTTATTGGCTGAGGATTTTTTATACTTCTTCTTAGTCTGCCTAATCTGTGAATTTAGTGTTTATTATAGTTATAATAGTTATACTTTATAATGAGCATGAAAAAATTAAAATGACATAACATGAATTTGTAATATCTACTACCTCACACTCTGCCTATTTCTTTGGTGCCATTTTAGAAGATAAATATTCTCTGTGGCTTGCCTTCTCTAGAATTTTGATCTGACTTTATGGTTATGGGTAAATTCTCCCAGGAGACCACCACTGTTAGAATTCAAGGACTAATTCTACAACTATGTTTAGAAGCTTCAAGTTAGGGCTTTTCAAGTTAGTTAGTAGTTTTAATTAACCATTATTATTATGATAAAGTTAGTATTTTTAAATAACCATTATTATTATGATAAAGGTAATTTATGTATTTTGTGGAAGGTAATTTATGTATTTTGTGGTACCTAAGGGCCAACTTTAACTTGGACCATATTCTAAGTCTTTTTGATTTATTGATTCACTGTACCTCTTACTTTGTAGAACAGTGGAATGCACGGTTAAATCTCACAAGTTAAATTTCTCTCTTTTTGCCTGCCTAATGTTCCCAAATACTGGTTCTTATTTTTGACTCACGGGCTCTGTTAAGAATGTCATGGAAATTAATAGAACTTCACCACAGAAAAATGTGCAGAAATACACTTAAATGTACATATATAATATTTTGCAGAATGTTTTAAGGATCTTGCAGGATCTCACAAAACCTTTAGTTTAAAAGGATTTTTTGGCCCTTATATTTTTAACAGCCTCTATTCCTTTCCCATAGGTGAAAGCAGCCTTCACGAGAACTTACAATAAGGAAGTCCACCTCATTCCATATTCCCTTCAGGCTGTAAAGACACCCAGACACAGTACAGGCCCCGCGCTGGATTCTGAATACAATGAAGAGTTAAATGAAGATGACTCTCAATCTGATGAGAAAGACCAAGACTCTATGGAAACTGATGCAATGATCAAGGTAGTATTTTAAGCTACAGACAGGAAATGCCATGATACTCCCTCAATAGTTTTATCCTTTCTTATGTACAACTTGCCTTCTGAAATCATTCAGGGCCTGTTTTAAGTTTTTAGGTTCATCACATTGAGGGTGGAGAAAGGTATAGATTTTATTCTTATAAATAGCTGCTTATAATAGTGGAAGAAAGCAAGAAAATAGGCCATCATATTGATGGTCATATGCTATTTTAGAAAAAGTACCATTTTTGTTGGTACATTGGTGTGTTTTACAATAGACATATTTTTACAGTTGCATTAAGAGAAACATTTTCATGAAACTGTCTCTCCTGTAATTTGTGTTTTGCTATAGCCATCGAACTGCCTATAGAAGTTTCTCAGGATGAAACAATCTTGTCTTGTGCTAGGAAAGATTAAAACCATTTATAGTATCTGCCCACCGTTAACCACTGGCTAAGGCAAAGGAATCTAGTCTCTGTTCTTTTCTGTCCTTAGTATGTGTCATTCTGTCCTTCATTTCTGTTTTGTATATGCAGGGGAAGGAAAAGCGGCCTTCTCCAGTGTAGCTCTTTAGTCTTCCATAGACATAAGATTGTCTCCCTCTCTCCTCTTCTCAAACTGACGGGAAATTCCTCTTTAAAACATTACCTTATTAGTAAATTATGTCCTGCTTATTTTGTCTTCCCTAAATGTACCTATCTCCTAAATCCAAGACACTGTGTGCCTGGGGAACATATCTTAGTTGTAGATTCTAAACAGCTTTTCAGTAGTCAAAGGCCCCAACTAGCCCAGTTGTTGCTTCAAAGCAAGCTCATCAGGTGTAGTGGTAGTTGAAGGATGCTTGCAACCTTTCTTTTTATTAAGTTGCAGGTAAAGATTTGCTTCATTGTAGAAATTGACTTACTTCACTGCCTCAAATACAGCTATTAACTATTTTGTGCATTCTTCTCTCCCAACAGAAAAAGACAAAATCTTCAAAGCCTTCAAAATCAGAAAAAGATAAGGAGTCCAGAAAAGGAAAAGGAAAAAGTTCAAAGAAATGAAACTGTTTTCCACTACTGACAGCCACTTTTTACTTGCCCCGTTGACCAGTCTAGCTTGTCTAGATAATGCCTTGTTTTTTCCAAAGGAATCATATTTTAGCATAATGGGGCAACTCCGTGGTCCCATTATAAATAAATGGTGGTACAGCTAGAGGGATGTAACCAGTAGGCTAACATACACCTCTTATAGAGGTTGATAGGACTGCTTGGGTCCTCCACTGTCCCCTGTCAATCTAATTAGATTGTGCTTCAAATTGTGTATAATCAGAATCTGCATGTGGGCTTTGGAGTCAGATTTTAGGTAACAATAATATGCCTGGGAACATTGGTACTAAGGCGATTTTTGTAGGCTTAAGAATTTATCCTAATGGCCTTTATAGGACCAATGCCAATTTTTTTTAAAAAGGTAGTTACTATGCTGTGGTGAAATTTTGTAAATAAATCATAATACAAAACTGTCACCACCTAGAGCTGGTATTCTTTGTATATTGTCAAATATCATACAAAATATAAATTAGGAATAAAAATGTTCCACGCGACATATGTGCAAATTCTTAAAATGTCATCTTGTACAGTAAAATAATATGTTGGTATATTACATTCCTTATTAGTTTGCAAATGATTGGGTAAAAAGCGAACTCTGTTCCTCACTAACCAGCTGTGTGAAGCAGAACTTCGGCAGTTGGACAGTCAGAACTCTCATTCCTAACCTAAGTAAGTCTGTGAATGCTGGCGGGATCTCTGTCACGAACAGCAGGTCATGGAGAGGCCCCTGTGGCATCACTGGAGGGGATGGGGGACTGTAAGCCACATTTTCAGCCTTCCAGAGTCTCAGCTCATCAGGTTTAAGCCAGTAGGGTATAGGCCGGGTCAGGATCTCAGTCTCACTCTGCCTTGGGACAAAATGGATGCTGGCTTTCGTTACTTTTCCTCTGGGAGGTCTGGTTCTGCCCTGTGAGCGATTGTACAGATCGTACTGGAATTTTGGATGGTCCCTGTAACTGTACTTGCAGAGTGGCTCTGAGGCCGTGGAAGTAGCCTGGAGTTTAGTTGTCTAGCTCTTTTGGAATTTTGTCAGTAAATGCTCAGAGGTATGTGCTAAAAGGCATGTAAAATTAGGATACCATTTCCTCCCTTTGAGTAATTGACAGTCTTACTTGGGAGGTGAGACATAAAGTTCTTGAGACATTTAAAGTGTATTTACAAATGTGAAAAATGTCTTTCCTGTAGCCCGACTTCATTATGGGAATTAAACGTTGCCTTTGGCCTTGCCCCTCTCTGTGAAGGCCCAGCTGGAAATGTCTGCTTCAGCGAAGAGCTCCTCGATTGATGACTAACTCACTTCACCAGTGGGGTGAGCAGGGCTTGCTTTCACACATTCTCCTGTTTCTCTTGCTTTCTGATACGAAAGTCATGCTGCCTACTTGTTTTTTACTCTCCAAGAAAGGGGCTGTAAGCTCCTTGCAGCCAGAACAAGGAGTATGAATTTACTTGTAAATTATGATTTTGTTATTAATTCTAAATGCTCTATGATTGGCATAATCAGTGTATGAGATAAATAAATTTTAGAATTAGAGATTATAAACCTGCTCTTTAAAATAGGACAACATGGATCTGCTGGAGCTTTGTGACGCCACGTGGCTTTGCAGAATAAAACGGCATACTTCTTTTCAGATCTGTTGTGTCTTGGCCTTTTCGGAAGCTGTAACAAACTACTGTGCTTTCTCCTCCATCCTGTTAAGTGTTTGCGGTCCATTACTGCAGCAACATTATTGGCCTCTTGAAGTTATTAACAAGGAGCAGTATTGTTGTATCTTCCTAAGTATGTTCTGGTGTAATTATGCTTATCAGTGAATGTTTTAAGCCGATAACTCTCCCAACTATGGTGTGCTTTACTCACACAAATCCCACAGTGCCTTTGGCTCTTATTCCTTTAACTTTACAACATCTTTCCAGTGATAATAGGAAAATAAGAGGATGATAGGTGGGTTTAATGACAGTGACTTGTATCACTTATTCCCTAGCCAGGCTTTGCCGGAAGAAGATCAGATCATAAAGTTGGAGGCATCATGTATGTGGATGATTGGATGCAGGAAGACATGATTAGGTATTAGTACCTAATACCATAGGCCGGCAGGTACACTTGTAATACTAAGGATGCTGGTGGCTATACGGTAAGATCCTCTCATATGAAACATTCAAAGTTAGGCTCTCGGACTAACTGCCAGCTGCCCACACTTTGGAGACATTGGCTTTGGATGACAGGGAAGCATATACTGATGCAGGAAAAATATGAGGTGTGTGTGATATGGGGAAGATTTTGAAAAATGTACGTCTTCAGGGGCAGTCAGATGATTTAATTTTGTGAAAGGAATTAACACAGATATAAAAGCTTACGGTTTATAGTTTCATTCTTTTAAATTGGTGTTTTTATTCTAAGACTGATTCTACTAAACTTCTCATTTCAGACTTTTAAGTGTTAATGTCTGTGCTGCCCGAACTTCACAATGCTATCTCCCTTTAAATCCAGGAAAAACATTACAAATATCTAATGAATGATTTTATTTTAAAGGAGACACTTCAAAATATAAAAGTTATCAAAAAGTTGAATATTTACAGTTCCACCATAGGCTACTATTAACAGTGCAGAGCATATAATATGTAACTTGAAGAAGAACTCGATGAAGTATAATCAACAGCAAGGTTACATGTCACTGTTTTGCCATTCTACAATGGCAACTGTACAATGTCTGTGACCTGAAGAGTCTTTCTTTTTTCTGTATCCAGAAACCACCAGGGTAGAAACTTTGCCTCCTGTGGAAAAGTGGTATCTTTTCAGGAACATTGTATCTAGAAAAGACAAACCCCACATCTTTAGAAGTGTTTCAAATGACTGGCATGCACTAATAAAGCCAAGCTGTGCTACAAAAATTTTTGCTCATTTCTGGAATGTGGAGCAATGACTATTCAAATTAGAAACCTCCGGTCTGTAATCAGTATTGAGTTTAAATCTTGGCTTTGACTCAAAGGGTACAGGCAAACTGTTGAACTATTATAAAGTGAGGGTGATGATAATAGTTTCTTTACTGGGAAAAATGGGAAAATGCAGGGTAAGCACTCAGCACTCTGTGAAGATTTTCCTGAAACTAAATGGTCATTAATGGTTCCTTGTCTAAAGGGAGTCAGTGAGGGGCACCTGGGTGGCTCAATTGTTAAGCCTCTGCCTTCAGCTCGGGTCATGATCTCAGGGTCCTGGGATTGAGCCCCGCATCGGGCTTCCTGCTCAGCAGGAAGCCTGTCTCCTCCCCCCTCGGTCCCCCCCGCTTGTGTTCCCACTCTCACTGTGTCTCTCTCTGTCAATAAATAAATAAATAAATAAAATCTTAAAAATAACATAAGATAAAAGGAGTCAGTGAACAGTAGCCTCAACCACTATTCATTGTTCAAGAAGACATTTATAGTAACTTTTTCAAAAGATGGTGCATAATCATAACTTACTGGAGCACATCTGCAAGTATATAGGAACTGTGGGATTAAGCCTCTACTTTAGTGCAGGGATAGTGTTTGGAGAGAGTCTATGTAGGATTATTAAAAACATGAACAAGATTCTCCTTTGGCAGAATCGTAGATTATCCTCCTGCAGATAATAGTTACAAACTCGGGACAAAATACAACTATTCAAAGGTATTGGAAGAGCAACCAAAAGCTGGCAGAAATTGGAAAGGTGTCAATTCTTGAAGGAAGAGAAGTCCACTGGGTAAGATTCATCTTCCTGTGTGTTTGACCTGAGGGTAAGTCCATGAGGACAGAGAAGTCATAGTCTTCTAGCTCAGAGAGAATAGAATTTGGGCCTGGTGGAACTACTGAAGTGATAGGGATAATACCCTGAAAAGGGTACTGCCCCCCAAATCTGCATATAAACTCCATGTAAACCCTTGAACTTCACAAGCTTAGAAGAGACTTTTATGCTGGACTGGAAGCACAGTTCCATGTTGAAAGGAATGCCATTAGAAATGCCAGTTAGAAAACTGAGGGCAGCATCTAGGATTCAAGGGCTTCAGTACTCTGATGGTAAGAATGGAATTCCGCCAATAAACACACTGGACAAGAGTCTCACATTGGACTGCAGGTCCAACGAACTGCAGCCTTGTGAGATCCTGAACAGAAGACTGCTAAGCCATGCCTGTATTACTGATCCACGGAAATTGTGAGATAGGTTCTGGTTCAAGATGGCAATGCAGGAAGATCCTGAACTACCTCTTCCCATGGACACAGTGCATCTACAGCTGCATATGGAACAAGATCCTAAAAACTAGCTAAGTAACTCCTGCACATCAGGTGAACAAGAAAAAAATTCACAGCAAAATGGGTCGGAGAGGGTGAGGAAATCTTGCTGTAAACCCCACCCCAGCATGATGACACAACCAGGAGGGAATTCAATAGCTCCTAGCTTCTCCCTGAGGAGTAAAGGGTTTGGACCCCACATTTGGTGCCTGACTTTTAAGACTTCCACCCGAGAGATGGGCCTCCAAAATCTCTAGCTTTAAAAGGCAACAGGCCTTGAATTCACAAGAACTAAAAGGATATGGCAAACTAAAAAACAGTTCAAAATGAGATCACATGGACCCACCGTGGCTAATCCCCCAGGGCCCAGATCAGAGGCAGCAGAGTGGAACGCACCCTGTCTGTGAAAAAGGCCTATTGTCTTAAAAGCTTTGGCCTGAGAGGCAGGCTCCTAATTTAACATATACTGAGGGGCCAACTACAACACTCTGCTGAGACTGTGGAGGCTAGCAAGCACCATCTTCGTGTTCTTTCTCTGCCTTGTGCCAGATGGCCAATATCTCTCAAAAAGGAGCTTGTGCACAAGCTTGTCAAGGGATACACGATAATCACCTAGCTCTGGTGGCGAGCAGAGCTTTACATTTGCAAGTCCTAACTAGATTGTCACAAACAAACCATTCTTAACCAGCTAGGCTTTCAGTGCTTAATGCAGAAGCAGCAGACAGAAATGCCCAGTCTTTATGAAAGAGGCTTATTTGCTTAATAACTGTGGTCTGAAGGTTCAGCTTTCAATCAGTCTGCATCTAGGTGCTGACAGATTTCCCCCTTCAGGATACTGACACGTCTTGGCATACTCCTCAACTACTGGGAGCAACAAAGAAAGAAGAACCAGGGCAGTGTTGAATGGTTAGGCTGGGAGAGGTGGCTGTTTTAGCTAATGCTTAGAAACCAACACAGAGTCAATGAAAATGAGGAAATAGAAGAATATGTTCCAAACCAAAAAACTGGTAAAACCTCAGAAAAAGACCTTAATAAAATGGAGATAAGTGATTTACATGATAAAAAGTTTACAATAATGGTCATAAAAATAATTCATGAACAAAGTGAAGAAAGTACTAAACAAATCACAGACTCAAATACAACTACTGAACTGGTTAATACAATAAAAAGGTTCAATAGCAGGCTAAATGAACAGAAAGGATCAATGAATCTGAACACAGGCCCATGGAACTCATCAGCACAGCAAAAAGATAAATGCATGAAAAAAGTGATTATCGTTTAAAGGATTTATAGGATAACATCAACCAATATTCCCAATATGAGGGTCCCAAAAGAGAGGAGAAAGTCTGAAAACTTGGGGAAGGAAACAGATAACCAGATCCAGGAAACCCAGAGTTCCAAACAAGATGAATCCAGAGACCCACACCAAGACACGTTATAATTAAATTGCTAAAAGCTAAAGGAGAGAAGCCACTTGTTACATACAAGGGAACCCCTGTAAGATCATCAGCAACTTTTTCAGTAGAAACCTTTGGAGACTAGAAGACAGTGGCATGACCTATTCAAACTGCTGTGAAAGAAATGTGAAACAAGAATATTCTACCAGGCAGTACTGTCCTTTGGAACTGAAAGAGAGTTTTCCAGACAAAGAAGAGCTAAAGGAGTTCATCACAGACCAGCCTTACAGGAAATGTTAAAGGTGGTTTAAGCTGGAAGTGCTGGTTAATAGAGGGAGACATAAGAAAGTTATAAATCTGAATGTTTAAAGGTTAATTTGTTAGTTCAGAATAATCTTATAATGGTGGTGGGTTAATCACTTACAAAAGTATTAAAAATAACCATCATGACAATAATTTAATGGACACTCAAGATGCAGACATACAAACTGACATCAAAAATAGAATGGGGGATAAAAATGTAGAGCCTCAGAATTTGTTATCAACTTAAAATAGGTTTAATGTAATCCTCATGGTATCCACAAAACAAAAATCTACAGTAGATACACAAAGGATAAAAGGAATCTAAGCATACCACTATGGAAAGTCATTTAAATCATAAAAAGAGCAAGAGAAGAAGGAAAGGACAATGGACTTACTCCCATTTTTATTGTTTTCTGGGCTATTTTGTAAGTCTGTATCTGTTGATAATTACTTTATATGCAAACTCGCTAAAATCCTCTGATCAAGAATGGCTAAATGGATTAAAAAGCAATATCCATCTATCCTGCTGCTGAGAAGAGACTTAGTTTTAAGGAAACAGGCTGAAAGTGAAGGAATGGAAAATATTTCAGGCTAATTGAAATCAAAAGAAATCTGGAATAACTTTACTTATATCAGACAAAAAGGATTTTAAAGACTATAATAAGAGACAAAGAAGGTCATTATACAATGATAGATCAACACAAAAGTAGATACAACATTTGTAAGTATGCATCCAACATAGAAGCATCTAAAGATACAAAGCAAAAATTAAGGTCTAAAGGGAGAACTAGCAATATTGTAAGAGTAGGGGACAGAGAATGGACAAAGCATCCAGATAGGAAATCAGTATAAGGAAACACCACACTTAACAGACATTTACAGTGCATTTCATCCAAAAGCAGAATATACAGAGTTAAGCACACATGAAACATTCACCAGGACAGATCACAAGTTAGGCTATGAAAATAAGTCAATAAATTCAAGAAGACTGAGCATCTTTTCTATCCACAATCGTATGGAACTAGAAGTTATTTATAAGAAGAAAACTGGAAAATTAAAAAATATGTGGAGATTCAACAACATGATATGGAACAACCAGTGAGTCAGAGAAGAAATCAAAAGAAAAAATATCTTGAGACAAATGAAAATGGGAAGACAATATACCAAAACTTAAGGGAGGTAACAAAAGCAGTTCTGAGAGAGAAACTCCTAGCAATTAGTGCCTACATCAAGAAACAAGAAAGATCTCAAATTAAACATACTTAACTTTATACCTCAAGGAACTAGAAAGAGAAGAACAAGCTAAGCCTAAAGTTAATAGAAAGAAAGAAAATAACAAAGCAGAAATAAAGGAAAGAGACTAAAAAGAACAATAAAACTAAGAGCTGGTTAAGGAAAATAGATAAACCTTTAGCTAGACTCACCAAGAGAAAAGAAGGACTCAAACAAATGAAAGAAGAGATAGTATATTGGATAACACAAATACAAAAGATCATAAAAGACTACTATGAAAAGTGCTCCATATCACTCTGCATCAGGGAAATACAAATCAAAACCACAATGAGGTATCACCTCACACCAGTCAGAATGGCTAAAAATAACAATTCAGGAAATGACAGATGCTGGCGAGGATGCGGAGAAAGGGGAACCCTCCTACAGTGTTGGTGGGAATGCAAGCTGGTGTAAGCACTCTGAAAAACAGCGTGGAGGTTCCTCAAAATGTTGAAAATAGAACTACCCTATGACCCAGCAATTGCACTACTGGGTATTTACCCTCAAGACACAAACGTAGTGATCCGAAGGGGCATGTGCACCCAAATGTGTATAGCAGCAATGTCTATAATAGCCAAACTATGGAAAGAACCTAGATGTCCATCAACAGATGAATGGATAAAGAAGATGTGGTACATATACACAATGGAATACTATGCAGCCATCAAAAGAAATGAAATCTTGCCATTTGTGAAGACGTGGATGGAACTAGAGGGTATCATGCTTAGCGAAATAAGTCAATCAGAGAAAGACAACTATCATATGATCTCCCTGATATGAGGAAGTGGAGATGCCATATGGGGGGTTAAGAGGGTAGGAGAAGAATAAATGAAAGAAGATGGGATTGGGAGGGAGACAAACCATAAGTGACTCTTAAGCTCACAAAACAAACAGGGTTGCTAGGGGGAGGGAGGTTGGGAGAAGGGGGGTGGGGTTATGGACATTGGGGAGGATATGTGCTATGGTGAGTGCTGTGAAGTGTGTAAACCTGGCAATTCACAGACCTGTACCCCTGGGGATAAAAATATCATGTTTATAAAAAATAAAAAAAATTTTAAATTAAAAAAAGAGACTACTATGAACTACTACACAGTGACAAATGAAACAACTTAGAAAAGAAATGGAATATGCCTAGAAACATACAACCTTATAAGACTGAATCATGAAGAAACAGAAAACTGAGCAGACTAGTTACTAGCAAGGAAATTGAATCTATAATGGAAAAAACCTCCCAGCAAACAAAAGTCTAAGACCAGATGGCTTTTCTGGTGAATTTTACCAACATTTAAAGGATTCATACCAGTCCTTCTCAAACTCTTCCAAAAAAACAGAAGAGGAGGGAACACTTCCAAACTCATTTTATGTGCTAGCATTAGTCAGCTACCAAAACCAGACAAAGGATATCACAATAAAGTTCTAGGCCAATATCCCTGATGAATATAGATGCAAAAATCCCAAGCAATCTATTAGCAAACCAGATTCAACAATACATTAAAGGGATCATAGACCATGACCAACTGGATTTTATTCCAGGGATGCAAGGATAGTCTAACATTCACACACCAATCAGTGTGATATACCACATTAAGAAAATGAAGAATAAAAATTACATGATCACTCAGTAGATACAGAAAAAGCATTTTAACAGTATTCAACATCCACTTAATGATTAATAACAACAACAACAACAACAACAAAACTTCACCAAAGTGGGTGTAGAGGAAACATACCTCAACGTAATAAAGGCCATATAAGACAAGCCCACAGCTATCATCCTCCTCAATGGTTAAAAGCTTAAAAGCTTTTCCTCTAAGATCAGAATGAAGATAAGGATGCCTACTCTTACCACTTTTAATTAAACATAGTACTTGGAGTCCTGGCCAGAGTAGTTAGGCAAGAAAAAGAAAGAAAAGGCATCCAAATTGGAACGGAAGAAGTTAAAGTATCACTAATTGCAGATGACATGGTATATGTAGAAAACCCCAGAGACCACTAAAAAACTGTTAAAGTCTCTTAAGTGAATTCAGTGAAGTTTTTTCAGGATACAAAATATACAAAAATCTGTTGCATTTCTATACACTAATAATGAGCTATCAGAGATTAAGAAAACAATTCCACTTAAAAACTGCATAAAAAAGAATGAAATACTTATGTGTAAATTTAACCAAGGAGGTGAAAGACCTGTGTGGTGAAAACCAGAAGACACTGGTGAAAGAAATAAAAGAAAAATACATAGATATTCTATGCTCACAGCTTAGAAGAATTAAAGCTGTTAAAGTGTCCATACTACCCAAAATAACCTACAGACTCAATGCAGTTTCTATCAGTTTCCAATGATTTTCACAGAAATAGAATAAACAATCTTAATATTTGTATGGAACCACAAAAGATCCTGAGTAGCTAAAGCAATGCTGAGAAAGAACAGAACTGGAGGTACATTTCCTGAAACTATATTACACAGCTATAGTAATCAAAACAGTATGGTATTGGCATAAAAATAGTCACACAGTAGACAGCAGATGTGAAGATCAAATGGACCAGAATAGAGAGCTCAGAAATAAACCTATGTATATATGGTCAATTTATTTGTGACAAAGGAGCCAAGGGGGGAAAAAATACATATATATGCATGCTAGTGGCCCAGTTTTCCCCACACCACTTAATAAAAAGACTGCAGTCTTTTTAATAAGTGGTTTTTTAATAAGTGGTGTGGAGGAAACTGGGTCACTAGCTCACACCACACACAAAAATCAACTCAAAATGGATTAAAAATTTGAACAGAAAACCTGAAAACATAAAACTCCTAGAAGAAAATGGGGGGTGGGGAGAAAATATAGACGGTAATAAGCTCCTTGACATCAGTCTTTTTTTTTTTTTTT